>NW_021634094.1:0-151162 GCF_004799145.2 Neltuma alba | reverse complement strand
AAATAACAAATAATCACCCGAGTGATATTTTATATGCATTTGTAATTTTTTTATAAATTATAAAATGATAGTACAATTTAATATTTTTATATTTTTTAACAAATAAAAATTACGTCAAAAAATGTTGGCATCTTTCAAATTTTTAGGCCGCCGGAATTTTGATCTAACGGGGGCAATCCCACTGCCTAGATTAGAATTTTGATCTAACGGGGGCAATCCCACTGCCTAGATTAGGTGCCCTTTATTCAGCCTTCTTGAGCCACTCCTATATTCCTCCGCGCACATGGCAAACAGTTTAATGATTTCAATAATATTGTTTTTAAAAATAGACAATAATATAATATACAAAAAGATATTTGAAAAAGAATAACAAATACTGATATAGAAACTATAGGATATTTTTGTCTACTCTTATCGTATTGAGGTTATTAATTTTTTACATAAGGTTGTGATCCTACACACCCCTTCAAAGACCTCGATGAAGCTAGATTTTTTTTTTTTTAGGAATCGGCAGGTGACAATTAACCACACTTAAGAGAAAATAATTCTATAGCTGATCATTTTGTCAAGTTATCATGTAGGATAGAAGGGAATTATTGTATCTTTAATCATATTTTATCTTTCTTAATATGAGATGGACGTTGATGAAAAAAGCCCTCTTTTTCTGTTTGTAACCTTGACTTTGTTCTTTTGTGATTAATAGATATACGTTTTCTTTAAAAAAAAGAATAAAGACAATATATAATTTTATATATAATCATAACTAGATATTTTTCCCTCGATCGTTCAATACGAGAGAAATGATAACCAATCAAGAGGTTAGTAAAAAAAACATTATAGTTATCTTTCTTGCATTTCAATAGACAAGTATTGAAAGGAATAAAAACAAAGGAACTCGCGCGGTTTCATGATTAAAAACATGCAGGAAAAATTAAAAATATGAAAATAAATGCATGAAATGAAACTGCAAAGAATTAGCATATTTATATGTATCATTTATAAGCTATAAACTGTATGATCCTCTCTATACTATTGATATTTTATAAAGGTATTAATAATTTTTTAGTATTTTATAAATACACCAACATAAAAGTTATAATTCGTTAGATCTCAGTGTGTTGGAATTTTACCATGAATTGACCGTGAAGAGCCGTAGGAACGTAACTGGTGGTTCTCAAATGAAATGAAAAAGTACCGCTAAATAGTTATGTTATTCTTTTGTGAAATTATACTATTTTTTTTAGGTCTGATTTTCTTACATTCTAAAAAAAAAAAAAGGGAACAGAAAAATGAGACTTGGATATTAAAATCCCCATCTGGTCATTTAATAATGAAACTTTTCCTTTGAGCAGAGATGACTAAATTGGGATTTTGAAGTATGCTTAAAATGACCTAATTGCCATTTAATTTAGAAAAAAAAAAACCATGAAAGCACCTTCACCAGTTAGGGGGCCAGCGGAGTTTAGGTGGGCTGCCATCTTCGAAGCCCGGTTGCCAAGCTTTGGCGGCTAGCAACTATTTTGTTAGAATTTTTTCAAGTCCAGTAACATGATTAAGATGTTCTTATTAACAAGTTCGGTATAATAGTTAACAACAAGTTTTTCAAAAAATTCAAAAAGTAGCATTTTTATAACTTCAGTATGTATTTAACAAGTCATATAATTATATTAACAACTCTTATAATACTATTAATACTCTTATAACAAATCATATAATGATAATAACGACTCTCATAATCATAATGAATGTCTAATAATAGAAAATTTTTTGTTATACAATCTTCACTTGGAGCTAATATTAAAAATATCAAGCTTTATAGGAATATTTTATTACTAGCATTATGAGAGTTGTTAATATTATTATATGACTTGTTAACTTGTTATTGAAGTTGTAAAAAGTGTATTTTTTTGAAAAACCTTTTGTTAATTACCAAACTTGTTAATAGTGTTAACAAGACTTGAAAAATTTCCTATTTATGCTACATAACTAATCTCTCAAAGTAAAAAAAAAAAAAACTCTCTGATCACATGATTAATGGCATTATAAGAGTTGTTTATAGTTACATGACTTGTTAACCACTTTACTATAAGGTGTAAAAATGCTACTTTTTAAATTTTTTTAAAAGTCTATTGTTAACTGTTATACTAAACTTGTAGTAGCTTTAAAGAACTCATTAATCACGTTTAGATTTGAAAACATCCAAAAATGAAAATAGTTGCAGGTGATCGGTCGTTGGCTTGGCGCAACAGCTAGTGGTTCACCTAAAGTTCAACAGCCTATATCGAGACCATAGCTCCGGCTATCAACTAGTTAGTGAGAGTGCTTGATGGTTTTTTTTTTTCCAAAAAGAATAAAGGACAATTTGATTTTTTAGCAAATTTTAAAATTTCAATTTTTTCATATATGCTCAAAAGAAATTTTTATTATTCAGTGACCAATGGTAATTTCAATATTCAAATGTCATTTTTCTATCTTTTTTCTTTTTATATATTTTTATTAATATTAAAATTTTGTATTGGCATATTGAAACACTGACTGAACCGTTTAGCAGTTAAGTGTGAAAAGGTCTGCCAGCTAATTTCATCAAATAAAATACAGTGAGTCAACCACCCAAAGATTTTGGATAAGATTTGGGTTAATTCCACTAGTGTCAATCTTGTCCTGACATGCATTATGTCTGAATGAAACCACATAAAAATGTCAACTTGATTATACATACTCTTTCATTTAAAAAGTAATGAAATAATATTATTTTTTAAAAAAAAATTTAGCTTAATAATCTAAAATGAAAATAATTTTTTAAGTATTATTTTTTCAAAAAAATAATTTTTTTAAACAAATTATTGGCCAAAAATTTTAAATTTAAATTATTAAATTGTATCTAAATGATACAGATGTCACCATGATGATAAGTATCATGGTTTGATAACTGCAACATGAGTATTGAAACTGGATCTCAATCTGTTCTAATTCTTTTTGATCAAGATCTATTAATCATCAAGTTAAGTAGCCAACATGAAGGTTAAATGAGAAGCCAACAATCAGGTCAAGAAAGAAAAAAGAGTTTGTTCGGTTGGTAAGAAATTAGTTTATATTCACAATTCACAATGTCATAAGTTCAAATCTTGTTGCCAATGTGATGATCTTGTTGGTATAATATAATAAATATCTTTATAAATGTTCTTTAAACTTGAAAAAATGTCCTGTCTCTGATAAGCCCTTAAAATTCAACTTATCTAAATTTTTTTTTTACATTCCGAAATATATATCAAGAGTGCAAGATCACATGATCAGCTTGACAATTTTGGATATTTTGGCATAATCACATGATGAGTTGACACTTGACAATTTTGGTTATTTTGGCAATTTTTGAACTGATCTCTATATTATTTTGTTAATGGAATGCATTACGTAATAGTATACTAATACAAAAAACGCCTCGATCGGTACTAATAATGACATTACAACCAGAAAAATTAAAGGAACTAATTAAAAGATTAATATAATCTTTTTTCTCTCTTTTTTTTTTTTACCAGAGAAATGTAATCTTAATATTACTAGCCACACACTCCAACAAGCCAGGCGGACATGATATGGTTGGTCTCTAGAACAATCGAATAATCCATGACCGATTTTAGTAAGAACTCACTAAATTAAATCAAGACGCTGTCCTGGTTTTAGGGATGTTTAGATTATCACATAATTTTATACAAAATAAATAAGTTAGATGGGTTTTATCTAATAAATTCAGTTACAAGTGTTTTTTTTAAATCTTAATTATGAGAAATTATCTAGTGTATTGCCTTTTGAATTTTAAATATCATTAATTGAAATAACTGGTTAAAACTTAAAAATCATGCAAAAAGAATTTTTGAAAACCTGTGCAATGAAATTTGAAAACTTGCGATCTCGTGATGAAACTTAAATACTCAATACACTATTACCCATCCCTTCATAAATATCACTATCGTCGACTTCCCAACACTAAAAGTTGTGAGAGAAATCACGATGGCTCTCTTCTCACTCGTCAAACACTACTTTCCCTTGGAGTTAAACGCCCCGCTCTTATCTTTTTCATGCCTCGTCATCCTTGTCCTGTTTTTGTTCAATCTCAGAACTAGAACCAGCAAATCCAAGTCCAATCTGGATCTGCCTCCATCCCCACCGAAGCTACCCATCATCGGAAATCTTCATCAGCTAGGCTTATTACCGCATCGCTCTTTTCGAACCACTCTCCGAAAAATACGGACCTTTAATGTTCTTACATTTGGGTCAGGCTCCAGCTGTGGTGGTTTCTTCTGCAGAGTTGGCCCGCGAATTTATGAAAACCTATGACCTTACCATCGCAGACCGACCCCAAGGTATCTGTCCTAAGATCTTGCTCTATGGATGTACTGACGTTGGCTTTGGGAGCTACGGTAGTGAAAATTGGAGACAGAAGAAGAAAGTCTGTGTCAACGAACTTCTTAATCTGAGAAGGGTTCAATCCTTCAACAGCGTCAGAGAAGAAGAATCCGGGAATTTGGCGAATAAGATACGTGATTTGTGTTCCAGCGGTGCAGATTCTGTAAATTTGAGTGAGCTGCTGATTGCTACATCGAATGATATCGTGTGTAAGTGTGTTCTTGGGGATAAGTTCAACACGGATGCGAACACAAGGATTGGAGAGCTAGCGAGGAAGGTGATGATTAACCTGATGGCCTTCAGTGTGGGAGATTATTTCCCTTCATTTCGTTGGGTTGATTCTGTCACTGGTCTCCTTCCGAGGTTGAAGGCCATATTTCGAGAGTTAGATGATTTCTTTGAAAGCGTCATTGAAGAACGCAAGACCATGATGAAGAAGAGAAGCAATGACCAATCCTCCAATAGGAAAAGCTTGCTTGATATTCTCCTTCAATTCCAGGACGACGGCATTGTTGACTATAGTTTCTCCAAAAACGACATCAAATCTATCCTGATGGTCTCTCTCTCTCTCTCTCAAACACACACACACACACTCTCTCTCTTTAATCCTCCCAGATATAAGCTTAAGGTTTGATAAGTGAGAAATTTTTTAGGCTTTCGGCATTCTGCAGCAAATTAAATTTAGAAAGCTAATAATTAACATTATGTGTGGTGTAAGCCAGATTTTTTCTAAAATGAACTGAAAGGAAAAACAAGTAGAGTTGTTGTTTTGGCTTTTTTAACATTACATTACACAAAATGTTATTTTTTTTCTTTTTTTTACAAAATTCTTTGATATTAAAATATAATAACATGATAATTAATATATCTTTATCAGATAATTTGATTTTAAATTATATGATTATGTTAATGTAAATATGGTTTTTCATTATGATATTTAATTTGATTTTAATCAAGATATATTTTGTTACAACAAAAAGGATATTTTAGTCATTCATATATTTACTTATTTTCTTTCCTTTCTATTTTCTCTTGTCCATCCAAACATGAAAAGTGATAATATTTTCTTTCTAATTTTCTCTTCTTTTCATTTTTTCTCCTCTCATTTTCTTTCCTCTCAACTTTTCTTCTCATCCAAACAGAGGTTAATCACACATGGATAGGATTCTTTCCTACATTTTATATTCGTCTTGTTGTTGTTGTTCTTCTAATATCTATCCAAATTAAAGCAAGTTTCAATTACTCTCAGGGAATGATGAATTAAATATTTCTGATACTGTATACATATAGGATATGTTTGTGGGAGGGAGCGACACAAGTTCAGCAGCAATGGAGTGGGCCATGGCGGAGCTGATGATGAATCCAACGAAAATGCGGAAAGCCCAGGAAGAGGTAAGGCGCGTAGTCGGGAACAAGTCAAAGGTAGAAGACGAAGACATAAGTCAAATGAATTACTTGAAACATGTGGTCAAAGAAGTTCTGAGATTGCATCCACCAACGGCTATGATTCCTCCTCGATTAACAAGATCAAGATTGAACGTCAGAGGGTACACTATTCCAGCTCAAACAACAGTGTTCATAAACGCATGGGCAATTCAAAGGGATGCTGAGTTCTGGGAAAGACCTGAAGAGTTCATTCCTGAGAGATTTGAGAAGAACGACGTTGAATTCAAAGGACAAGACTTCCATTTCATACCGTTTGGTTCAGGAAGAAGAGGTTGTCCTGGAATGATGTTTGGGGTTGCTGCTATGGAATCCATGCTCGCTAATCTCTTGTACTGGTTTGACTGGAAGCTTCCTACTGTGAATGGTGTCACTGTTCACATAGATATGGAGGAGACGTTTGGGCTAACTGTCAGCAAAAAAGTGCCACTTTATCTCAAGCCAATTCCCTGCTGTTAATTCAGAAACCATATATATATATATATATATATATATCTCCTAGTTAAAAGCTTGATGAATGCTCCATTATGTTTGAGTGTGTTTTTTGTTGCGCTGTGAAATAGACAAGAGATATGTATGGTTGGAGTTTGGTTGTACGACGTTGAGACTGTGATTCTGCAATTGCACTGTTGTTGAATAATTAAAAAGTAGTGGATTGAACTTGGTTGAAGGTAGGGGCGTTATTTCCATAAAAAGAAAAATATACGTTTGAGCCTTGAGAAGTGTATTTGTTGGTATTTGTTAGGAGAACTATTCCCTAACCGCTTCAGACTCCAAAAAAATTAATTTCAAGTTCAATATGTTTTGGGATGCCCTTGTTTCACCTCAAAAAAAGAAAAGTAGGAGATTGATTATTCTTACCAAAGAAAAAGGGTTGCGGATTGATTGGTGGGTGAGATCGATCAAAACGCCGTTCAATTGTTCAAATGCATCATTCTCAGATTGATTATCTTCTTATAAAATTGAAGGACCAGATGGAATTGGCGGTTGCGGCATGAAAGAGCAAACTTTTTTCCCCCCAAATGTTACATGTGGGATTGAATTCGCCAACTCCCATCAGCAACGTGAATTCCCATGTACTCTCTCCGATTTTAAATATAAAACCTATTTTGTAGTATAATTTATACTACAAAATGAGTTTTACATTTAGGACCGGAACAGTGTAAGCAACTATTGGTTGTTGATGTTGACAAGGTCATCAACATTTTTGATAAAACTGATTGATGGCAAAAGATGATTTTGATTAGTGACCATGCCCACTTCAGATTTACGGTCTGAGAAGGTTTGCTTATTCATTTTCTATATTGGAAATGGATGGTCATGGAAAGTTTGGGTGTGTTGGTGGGGCTTATATGTGCCCCCCCGCCTTGTGATGGGTCCTCCAACCTTTTTGCTTTGTTGGGATAAGATCTATGGAGCTCCAATATAATTCTAATAATACCTTCTATACTTAATATAAGGCCTATTAAGTTGATTAATTCAGAAAAATTGAGAAAGTTAAGTTAGTTTTTTGTGTTTCTAAAATTATCCTTATTAATCATGTATATTTAAATTACAAATTGATAGTAACTTCTTAACAAAAACAACTATTATAGGAATTATTTAAGGACAAAAATAGATAAATATTAGAGACAAATGAATTAGGATCTTATATTTACAATCAAACTAAAAGTCAAACTAGTTTTTATATTAAAGATTGTAAGTAGTATCTTATTTTAAATGAGAAAACTTGATGCTTCGACTGGTAATGCATTTTATCATCGTATGCAACAAACACATCACTTGAATATTTTTTTAAATACATAGTTGTGAGTTTCGAATCTTACATTAAAAAAAAAAATGATGACTGTTATGAGTCATGATGAAGGAGTGAAGGGAAGGTTTCAGAAAGAGGTGGCTGGGAGTGCCGGGGTGATGAAGGAGTGAAGATGATGACGTTGATGTAGCATATTACTGATGGAATATTACGTGGCACTATATTTTACGTGTCAATGCCATCTTAATATAATTAGATCAACTAAATAACAGTCAAAATAAACCTTACCAACAAGTGAGACGATATTGCTTCAGCAAAATCTTCAAATGAAAACTGTGAGGACAAAAATGCACCTAAACCCAATTAAAAGCAAGACGAGGGAGAATTCTTGAGCATTTTTCGCTGTACATGTGTCTTTTTCTGGTTCATTCTTATCCATCTCTGTAATCAATCAGAAATATGGAAGTGACAGATATTTTTACCCCTGCTGTCGTTCTTGCCCTGTGCATTTATCTTTGTCTTCTGAACGTAAACACGGGGATATGATTGACATGAACCATTAAACGAAGTTGAAGACTTGAAGGATTATTTTTAAGATATTTTAAAAAATTTAAATAACATTCCAAAATAAAATTCCAAAATGAACTAAATTAAAATACAAATATCATATCATTCAAAAATAAATTAAACCACACACAAAATGAAAATGGGAAAAATATATTAATTAAGGGTTAACAGCATATTTAGTCTTATAAAATTTGATCTTATTTTGATTTTAGTTCCTAAAATTTAAAATCATTAGTTTTTTTTTCTAAAATTTGATTAAGTTTTGGTTTTACTTCTTGAAATTTAAAACTAGTGATATTGGACCCTAAAATTTAATTTAATTTTTGTTTATATTCTTATTTCAAGAATCAAAATTACTTGCTTGAAATTTTAGAAATCAAAATCAAAATCAAAATCAAATTAAATTTCAAAGAACAAAACCACATGTTTCAAATTTTATGGGCTAAAATCAAAACCAAATTAACTTTTAGGGACTGCTATTAACCCATTAATTAATCTACCCAGTTATATTAATATTGATTTGTAAATATCATTTAAACTATTCTATCTTATTTTATTATTTGCATTAAACTAACTCTTGGCATGAGGCCAGAATTTTTTCTTTTTTTTAGAAATATGTGTTAATTTATATCAATAATGCGATGCCCTATAAAGAAACGCGTGCTTATGCCCATGTCAGTGTCAGGATCTCTTTGCTTACAGATAATGATCGATGAATTAATGAGACTAATTATTGATTTAGGTTGATCTTCTATAATTAGCTATTTGTGTGGAGTGAGTTGACTAAAAATGACGAAATAAAATTATGTATAAAGTTGATTTTTTATGTAAATGTATTTTAGCTTGGTTGCATATTTGTAGTATACGATATATAATTAATTTCAAATCACACAGAACCTGCATTTTCATTAGAAGAGCTGCCGACATGCATGGGAGAAATTCCTACAGATTAAAATAGTACTAAAATGATTAGATAATCTTTTGTAGTTTTTCAAAAAAAAAAAGTTAAAAAGAAATAATCTTGGGTGGCCCCTGCCACTGGGTTCGAAATTGGGACGCGTTTCATTCCCATGCACTTATGAACGGACACGGGACATCATTGAACCAATCACTTTTTTTAGTGGCAGATGGTTGGCCGTATTATAATTGATCAAATCGATGAGCCCCCAAGTAATGTGGATTCATTCAAAATTAGCAAAAAATATGAATATTAAGAGAATCCCCATATATGCTGCATGCGAGTGCGACAAAGCGAAAACCCAGACAAATTGATGGCCGCATTTAATATTGGCCGTATTTTTTTTCCCCCAACAATATTGGCTGTATTATTCTTTATATTTGCAAGTATTCCATGCCTTTTTATATGAAATATTCTCTTTCATAATGATGTTTTTAAATATAAAAAACAAATACTCTTGTAAAAAATTTTAAACTTGTATTTCACTTTTACTCTAATTAAATATATGATACTTACTATCCATTTGTAATAAATGTCCACTCATTATTTCTCACAAATAAGAACATAGTTATAAAAATATATATCTTTACAAGTTTATTATTTTTAATTAAATTTACTTAATATTTTGAACAGAAGTAGTTATTTTTCATAATGAAAAAAAGGAGGGAGTAATAATTTAATAATTAATGATTCATCATAAACTCTCGTGCGTAATCACCGGTTTTCCATTAAAAAAATAATATTAGATTATTTGTTCTGTTCCTATGTATTTGTCCTTATTCCAATTTCTATCTTGTCCTCGGATTTTTTTTTAATCTTTTATATTTATAGAGTTACTTACAAGTTATGAAGTAAACTCTTTATCTTTATCAACCGGACAAATTTTCATATGTGTTTAATTTTTTTTAATTTTAATGAAACATATTAAAAATATCTTATAAATAGAATAAGAAGAATATATAACATTAAAAAAATCAAATACAGAACAAATAAATATATTGGTCCATGACACACGCGGCACACGCAACTATTGAGGCAAGATGTGACCGCATGTGTAACTAATAAAAGTTAGTTTGGTTAGTAAGGAGTTGTCATAAAGTTATGAGTCCGAATTTTACTTATGAGTGATTTATAAGTACCTCTAAATGTGAATATGTGTTCTAATTCTAGTAAGCTCTTGAAACCTAAGTCCACTTATTAAAAAAAAAGATATATATAAATATATGCATACACCCACAAATAAAAATTTTAAATTAAAAAATGTATATGTGTATATAGATATATTACATTACATATTACTATATTTGGGATAGAATGTGATTTCGAATAAGGTTTTGTCCAATCTCATCTTGAATAAGTTTTCATGCTGTTTTAGCCAATTGAGACGAGACACACTACCTCCAATTCTAATTATAAGATCTCGTTTATAGATTATAAACGAGATTTTATAATTAGGACTAAAAGTAGTACATGAACCCGCCTAGGTCAAAGCAGCAGCACATCGTGGACGGGAGGAATTGACTTTTTGATCACGTGGTAGGAACAATTTCTGAAGACTAGAAAGTCAGAAAGGGGCAGAACTAGCATCTCTGTTTTCGTTGTTCCCCTTTTAATGCATTTGCCTCGTTGAACTTAGGGCAGGTATCGTTTGCAAACAAGCAGTTTAGATAGAGTCCAACTTTTGATTGATATAAGACATTCTATTCTTCTTGTGATTAAATCCAATCTCTTAGTCCCCATGAAAAGGAAAAAGAATTTTACCCTAAAAGCAGGTTAATTTTAACAGCAAACACAGTAACAATGAAGATGAGAGAAAGGAAAGGAGAGAAAGAAGGGGGGAAGATAGCAAGAAAAAGAAAGAGAAGCAAAATAAATAGAAAGAGAATAAAAAAAAACTCAATATCTGATACTATTCAATTGATAATCAAAAACAGTATAATACATAATTAAAATAAAATAGCATTGTAGGTTATAATAGTTGACAATCTCTGTATTTAATCTTCAAATCACAACATTAATTTATAAATTTTTTTTATTATTTGTAAATATTATAAAATCTTCAATCATTCCTCTCTGTCTTTTTTGTATGGGAGAAATACAATAAGGTCATAAAAAAAAATAATTACAAAACAAATCCTAAAAATTATCATTTTTTTATTATGAAACTTGTGAACTTGTGATTACCTGCGTAGATTGTTATTATTAGAACTTTTTATTAATTATCTTTTTTTACTTGGGACCTTGTTATAATTCTCTCCTTTTCCAAGTTCCATCATGCAATATGTGAGTTTAAGTTATTATCATAGCCATGGTTCAGGACATCAACAGCTGAGTTTGAGGTTGGAGATTCAGACTAATATTATAATACTCACCAAATCTCAACTATTGAAATTTAATATGAACAGCTAAAATTTAATATTAATATTTTTTATTATTTAAAAATATTTTTTAATAGGTGCATAATTCAAAATAAATATAATATCTTAATTATAATTGTTTAAAAAGTAAATTTATTATGGCCATGGTTCAGGACATCAACGGCTGAGATTGAGGTTTGGAATGAGTATCAGCCACCAAGCATTGAGTCCCAAAGTCAGAGTGGCGATGTACGCACTTTAATAGAAAGCACAGCCAAAAAATAATAATATAATATAATATTTTAACTATGTGGAGATTCAGGACTAATATTATAACACTCACCAGATCTCAACTATTTAAATTTAATATGAATGGCTAAAATTCAATATTTAATATTTTTATTATTTAAAAAATATTTTTTAATTGGTACATAATTCAAAATAAATATAATATCTTAATTATAAGTTTTTTAAAAGTAAATTTATCATGGTCATGGTTCAGGACATCAACGACTGAGATTGAGGTGTGGGATAAGTATCAGCCACTGAGTACTGAGTTCCAGAGTTAGAGTGGGCGCGTTAAAAGTGGACCCACTGTACACACTTTAATAGAAAGCACAGCAAAAAATAATAATATAATATAATATAATATAATATTTTAATTATGTGGAGATTCAAGACTAATATTATAATACTCACCAAATATCAACTATTTAAATTTAATATGAATGACTAAAATTTAATATTTAATATTTTATTATTTTAAAAAATATTTTTTAATAGATACATGATTCAAAATAAATATAATATTTTAATTATAAGTTTTTTAAAAGTAAATTTATCATGGCCATGGTTCAGGACATCAACGACTAAGATTGAGTTTGGGATAAGTATCAGCTGCCGAGCATTGAGTCCTAAAGTCAGAGTAGGCGCGCTAAAAATGAAGGGTTTCCATTGGGTGCTCATCAGGTGATGAGCACCCAGTGCTCATCACCTGATGAGCAATCTGGACCGTTCAGATTAGATCTAGATGATCCAGGTTTAATATTATTAAATAATTATTTTAAAATAGAAAAAATTATATTTTAAAGAATGATAGTTAAGAGATTTTTATTTTTTATCCTATACTTATTAAAATAATTATTTTTTAAAAATAAAAATAAAAATAAAAATAAATCTGGACAGTCCAGATCTGATGAGCATTGGGTGCTTATCAAAACTAACAAGCACCCAATATAAATCCATTGAAACTAATTTAAAACGGTTTAGATTTTATTGTAGTGATGAGTATCATGATACTCATCGCTAAGATTAGCATTGAAACTCATTCGGTGGAGATTCTCCATTTTTTAATTTCTATTCACATTAACGAGCCTACATCGATTGTGACAGGATGAATAGCGGAGTAGCATTTATAAGCAACAATTTTTTTATAAATAATACTCTCGCTCATTTTTATTATAAATTTTAAATAACTAATTTTTATATAATAAAAAATAGTTAAAATTACTAATTATTAAATAAAAATATAATTTTATTTTTAAATATGTTTTTTATAAAAATAGGAAAAAAATAATAAAAGAGAATATATAAGAAAATATAACAAGAGTATAAGTAGCATATGAGAGAGAATAAATAATTAAGAATAAATTTAAAAGAATATACTACCTCCAATCTTTAACATAAAAGTTTGTTTGACTTTTATTTTAATCCTAAATATAAAACCCCAATCCATTTTGTCTCTCATATTTATTCATTTCTTTTCAAGATAGTCCTTATAATAATGATAGTTTTAGCCAATACAATTGATTAGTAATAATATTTTAAGAAAGACAACACCTATTTATTACAAATAACTAACTTAAATAGTTTTCTTAATCTACTCAAATTAGTCAACTAGTTTTTATGTTAAAGACTGGAGGTAGTATTAAATATTAAAACAAACCTAAATTAAAACTTATAAAACTCTTTTTGAAGTTGAAAGTTTGAAACTAATAAGAGGGAAATAATTAATAATAACAAGTAGCAAGACATAGCTAGGTCTGCTTTTAGTTCTAGTTCTACTCCTCCGGTCATTAATATAAGACTCATTGAACTAATTTGATTAGATTAAAGAAGTTAAGTAAGTTAGTTAATTATAAAAAATATGACATGTTTTTCCTAAAATACCATAATCATCTTTCTTAATACCCCTTCTTCCTCTTCTACTTGATTATCGTTGAGAGAATATCTATAGGGGTAATTTAGAGAAAATTAATAAATATGATAAATGAGTCTTATATTTAGACTAAAACTAACTTAATAATTGAGTCCTGTCTTTAATACAGGATGAGTAATTTGTTATGCACTCCTCCATCTTCACTTCCGGACGGAAATAGAATAAAATAAAGCATGCGTACAACATATACCAACGCACACACCCACCCACCATCACCTTAGCTCTCCAGTTTTTTTTTTGGGCAAAAGCTCTCCAGTTTATCTAAGCTTGTTAAATAGGCCTTTCCCCTTCGTTACCACGCCATCGAAGGAAGAGCAAGAACAATGATACTTCAGGCGCTTCTCAAACATTTGCCCTTTGAGCTAAACCCCACCTTGTACGTCTCTCTCTTCTGCTTCATCATCCTCATCTCTGTGCTTATCAAACTACATAGAACCACAAGAAATGAGCCCAATCTTCCTCCATCCCCACCTAAATTTCCATTTATAGGCAATCTTCATCAGCTTGGTATTCTGCCTCACCGTTCCCTCACAGCTCTCTCCCACAAGTATGGCCCCCTCATGTTACTCCGATTCGGTCAAACCCCAACTCTGGTGGTTTCTTCCGCGCACTTTGCCAGAGAAATAGCAAAATCCCACGACGTCGTTTTCTCCGATCGGCCTCAAACCACCGCTGCAAAAATACTTCTCTATGGATGCAAAGATGTGGGTTTCTTACCCTATGGTGAAGAGTGGAGGCTCAAGAGGAAAATCTGTGTTCTTGAGCTTCTCAGCCTCAAAAGAGTTCAGTCCTTTCAGTACATCAGAGAGGAGGAAGCTGCGAACTTGGTGGCTAAGATTCGTCAAGCATGTGGTCAGCTTAATGATAGGCTGTCCGTGAATATGTCTCAGATGATTATTGCAACTTCAAACAATATTGTGAGCAGATGTCTTCTTGGACAGAAGTTTGATGCAGCGGATGGTAAAAGCAGTTTTGGGGAAGTAGCGAGGAAAGTGATGGTTCAAATGGCAGCTTTCAGTTTCGGAAACTTCTTTCCCTCGTTGAGATGGATGGATGTTGTTACCGGATTGATTCCAAAGCTGAATGCTACGTTTAGAGAATTAGATGCTTTCTTCGATGATGTGCTCGCTCAACATAAAGCAGCTGGAAGGAGTGAATCAGATGAAGATCACAAGTCAGAAAAGAAAGACTTTGTTGATATTCTCCATCAACTTCAACAAGACGATCTGCTAGACTTCCAGCTTACCCGATCAGACCTCAAAGCCATGATAATCGTATCTCTCTGTTTCCCTTAATTAAATTCTCAACCTTCATGTTGTGTACGTGTGTGTTAACCTCTCACGCTAGTTTACAGAAAATCATAAACATGTTTTGATTTAACAATTGAATCAGGATTTGTTCGTTGGAGGAAGTGACACTACTTCAACAGCTCTGGAATGGGCCTTTGCAGAGCTCATGAAGAATCCAAGGGCAATGAAGAAAGCACAGCAAGAGGTGAGAAGAGTGATGGGGAATAAGTCAAAAGTGGAAGAAAATGATGTGAAACAAATGAAGTACCTGGAATGGGTGCTTAAGGAAACTTTAAGATTACATCCTCCCGTCGCGCTTTCGGTTCCAAGAGAGACAACTTCGGGTGTGACGTTGGGAGGGTACTATATTCCTCCAAAAACAACTGTATTTCTGAATGCATGGGGAATTCAGAGAGATCCTGAATTCTGGAAAAGACCAGACGAGTTTGAGCCGGAGAGATTTGAGAACAACCAAATTGAGTTCAAAGGTCAAGACTTTGAATTTGTTCCTTTTGGTATTGGAAGGAGGGGATGCCCAGGAATTTCATTTGGGCTTGCATCACTTGGGTACGTGTTAGCTAATCTTTTGTATTGGTTCGATTGGAAACTTCCTGAACCTGGTAAATTTGCTTATCAAGACATGGACATGAAAGAGACATTTGGGCTTACCGTCGTTAAGAAACTACCAATTTTTGTCCAACCAATACCGTACCATATGCCTATAGCAACTTAATTTTGATAACAAAGTTCGTGATTGGTGTTTCGGATTCGTGGTTTCAAGTTATTCTGAATAAAGTTTGCTGCTAAGTTTCTGTGTTTGGATTGTGCTCTTCCACCACACCAGTAATGTTTAATTTGGTTTACGATTGAATTGTAGTGAAAGTTGGATGTGGGATACTTGTACAGATATTTAGCTATTGGAATAATACAAACTTTGATCCTTGAAATTTACTCTTATTTTGATTTTGGTTCCTCAAGTTTCAAACTATAAGTTTTTGTCTCTCAAGATTTTTTTTTATTTAAAACATTAGTCCTTATAATCTAATAAAAATTTAGACCATTTTGCCCCTAGAGGGATCAAAACTTATGGTTTGAAACTTGAGGGACAAAAACAAAAAATGAAGACAAATTCAAGGGACTAAAGACTATATTAACCCTTAGTTATTTGTCCTTAAAATTACTACTTTTTTTTATTTTTAAATTTGGAGTTTCCTTGAGTCACTTTAGATTTTAGGCTATTTTCTATCAAGCATGAGTATTAAAGTTAAAATTCTCCTAACAAATAATACTTCTCAATATTCAAACTTATATTCTTTTCTTTACAGAGATGAAGCTGGTTATTATCTCAACCAATCATTAAAGTTACTGTTATGAATATATACATATGAACAATGGGCCAGAGGCTTCAATTGGGGTTATGAAAAAATATTGGGTATAAGCATGGCCTATAGGGTTTAAGATGGGGGACAATCCATTTGGAATTTTCGGACCCATATACATTCCTATGAATATATACGTATGAACATTTGCGTATGAATTTTCTAATAATTTTCATTAATCTGAATAAATCTTGCACAATTTTCATGTTCTACTGTGTTTATCGGGGGTGATCATTACAGTTACTTTATCCTTTTTTTCAATAATCTCTGAAGCTTATATTTTATTTCCAAATAACTGAAATACTTTATAATTTCCATGAAGCAATAGTTGTTTTTACTTAGTTTTTATTTATAAAGATAACTGTAGGTGGAGTAAGTCTTGCTTGGGAAAATAGTATCAAATAGACGAGGGCATTTTAGTTAAATAAAATGAGATGTTGTTGCCAATTTGTCGGTCGTCATGTTTATCATAAAACGAATAAGTATGCTAATTGGTTGGTTAAATTAGATCAGTCATAGACTCAATACTCATTTATTCATTTGTTCAAGTCGTAACGTCGAATTGGTTCAATGAGGTGCGTCGTGGCTTTGATATATACACTGTTTTTGTCTGTTTCGTACGTGTCGATGTTTTGTCTTTTCATCTTCCCCTTTCCCTTCCTCATGCAGCTCATGGCTTTTTATTTTTTATTTTTTCCTAAGAACAAGTATTCTCATATTTTGGAAGTAATTCTTTTCATGATCTTTTATTTCAACTTTCAGATCAAAACCATCTGGAAAGTAGAGACCGTGTACGCAGCGGGAAATGAGTTTGAAATCAGAGTCGTATGAAAAGGGAAGATGTTCTGTCATGGGCCGAATGCATTTATTGCTTTAAAAATGCCGCTAAAGCCACGCAAGAGATTACGGCGCATAACCTCTCTATTACGCAGCCTTTCCATTTAGCTTCCACTTAGATAAAATGGTGTTGTTTTGCAATTTTTTTTCAAAAAAAATAATTTACAGTTTTTTCCAATCCAATTGAGCGTTTATCGTTTCAGTCTCTTCAGTTCCTTATTCTTCCATGGCGGTGCTCTCTTCTTTCACATATCTCACTGTTGTTGGTGATAATTCGTGATTCCCTACCGTGATTCTCTTTATCCATTATGCTCTTCTATGATTCTCTTCACCTGTTATGCTCTTCTAAGTCTTCACCACCCATGGCCTTGTTCACTGTCACCCACCATCGCCCAGATCTGGCTTGTCGTAGAGAGAAGAGAGAGGGAAAGGTTCCATTTTTCCATACCCACTTATTTTATTTCTTACCCTTTAAAATGCTTTAATGCGTTCCTTTCCTTCACAAATTAGACCCCCTCTATCTCGGTTGCTTTATCTACAGCATTCTAAATAAGACATCTAATTTTCAAAGTGAACTGTCTTCGATGTTTCTTGCAACCCTAGTAATGCCTGCATAGTTACCTTTAGTTGGTGATCAAAGAGGGAATATCTTATTGCCACAGGACTCACAGGAGGTTGCATCTTTTAGTGTGTTTCATTATCGCTTAAGTGCCTGGTTGTTGAACAAAACGTTTTATTTGAATGGAGGCTACATGGAGAGGCTGCATAATGGAGAGGTTCCTTGCCGAAGAGATTACTATTTTGTTAATAATGATTGTGAACACTACTTATGAGAGGAGCCAATCATAAGCCGGATACTCAGCATGGCTTGGGGTGTTTAAGATAATATAAAAGTGATTTTAAAAAGATTTTTTTTAAAAAACGAATCAAAATTCTTCGCATATTTACTTCGTGTAACATGAAAGTACTTTTAAAATTATAATTTTAATTCAATCCAAACACTCTCTTAGTGGAAGAGTGTGTTATTATATATTTTTCTGGTTCTATTTATAAGGCAAAGAGAAAAGATAATTTTTGATCCTATTTATAGGATACTAACAGAAATTTTTTGTATAAAATTACAATTTTACATTTCATTTATTATTATATTGACTTTGTTTATATGAGACATAATATATATTAAATAGGGATAAAATTAGAAAATTTTTGAATTTTAAATTAGAGTTAATAAAGTTAAAGATTTTTCTTAGTCTGTGTGAAACATTTTAGAAGTGACTTACAAATGGGACCAGAAGAGTATTGATCAGCCAGTCTTTTCACTCTGGACTTTTTTTTTTTCAATTTTTTTAAAAGTATTATTGGTTACTAAATATGAGTTAATAAGGATTCAACATTGTGAGACTATCCCCTGTGCTACAACCAACACCGACTCCGCTACTCATTGTACTATTATTATTATTTTTTGTGTTGATAAAACCTGTGTTATTTATGTCAATAATGCGATTCCCTATTTAAAAAAAGGGATAATTGCAATAAAGTCCCACTTAGGAGGAATTAAATACAAAAAGATCTCTTAAAATAATCAAATTATTCTTAAATTCCTAAAAATCTTATTGTAATAAATTTTATTTGTTTAATTACTAAATTGTTTTTTTAAGTTTGTATTAACAACTAAAAAACAATCATTAAAAACTTAAGATGTAAGGATTAACAACTATTGTGACAAGTATTGACAACATATTTTCTTAAGATCACATCACGGAATGTAAGGCATAAGTTGTCAATATCTGCCGTGATAGTTGTTAATCTTTATACCTTAAATTGTCAACGACTGTTCTTTCAGTTGTCAATGCAAATTTTTTTTAAAAATAAAGACAATTTAGTTATTAAACAAATAAAATTTATTGCAACAAGGCCTTTTAAGACTTAAGAATAATTTGATATTTTAGGGATCTTATTGCAATTTTTTTAATAAAAAATGCGTCCTTGACTGTCTGTCAATGTCAGTATCTCTTTGCTTCTAGATAATGATCGATCAATGAGACTAATTATTGATTTAGGTTGATCCTCTAAAACTAGCTAGGCTCTTTACTCATTGTACTATTATTATTCGTGTTGTGATGGCGCAAGAATTCTTTTGTGCTGATAAAACCTGTGTTGACTAAAAAGGACGAAATAAAATTATGTACAAAATTTATTTTTATGTAAATGTATTTCAGCTTGGTTTTATATTTGTAGTATAGTACATACAATTAATTTCAAATCACAAAAAATTCGACACTCGATTCTTGTGCGACTGTGCATTTTGATTAGAAGAGCTGCCGATATGCATGGGAGAAATTCCTACAAATTAAAATAGTTCAGGTCTGCTCATCATTCGTAATATTTCTATTCATTGATTAAAATAATTAGATAATGTTTTGCAGTTTTTCCAAAAAATAAAAAAATAAAAAGAAAGAATCTTTGGGGGCCCCAGAGTTGGAAATTGGGACGCGTCTCAGTCACATGCACTTATGAACGGATATGGGACATCGTTGGAGTAATCACCCTTTTAAAGTCAGATGATTAGCCGTATTATAATTGATCTCAAATCAAATTGATGAGCCGACAAGTAATTTGGATTCATTCAGAATTAGCATAAAGTATGAATATTAAGAGAATCCCCATACGCAAATTGATCGCCATGTTCACTTTTATTTAATGTTGGCTGTATTTTTTTTCTTTATTATTCTTAACATATTTGCAAGCATTGATGGGTTCAAACTACTCATCTCTTTTTATAAGCAATATTCTCTTTTTTTGCAGTGATATCCTTAAATGTAACAAATAAATTCTTTTTATCTGAAATTTTAAACCTGTCTTTTCACTGTTATCCTGATTAAATATAGGGAAAATTTCACCGTAAGACCGCAGAAGACAATTAATTTCAAAGAGCCCCCAAAACTTTCTGAAATTTCACTGCAGGACCAAGGGGGCAAACTGATATTAATTCCACAAAGAAAATGACCCTATTGCCCCTCATGTGAACAAGTATGGGAGAACCCATTTGCAAGTGAGGTTAGATAATTTACAACATGCATAAATATATTTACAATTAAAATTAGTCCATTTACATATTACCTTCTTCACCTGAAGAATGTGTCTAAGTGAACAAGTGTGGGACAGCCCATTTGCAAGTGGGACTAGACAATTTGCAACATACATATATTTATTTACAACTGGAATTAGTCCATTTACATGTCACTTCCTTCACCTGAAAAAGGTCTAAGTGAACAAGTGTGGGAGCGCCCATTTGCAAGTGGAATTAGTCAATTTGCAATATACATACATTTATTTACAATTAGAATTAGTCCATTTACATATCACCTCATTCACCTGAAAAAAGTGCCTGTGAGTGAATAAGTATGAGAGAACCCATTTGCAAGTGAGCCTAGTAAATTTGCAACATACATACCTTTATTTACAACTGAAATTGGTCCATTTACATGTCATCCTGCAGTGAAGTATTATGAGGGGCAATAGCGTCATTTTCTTTGTGGAATTAATATCAGTTTGCCCCTTGGTCCTGCAGTGAAGTTTCAGAAAGTTTTGGGGGCTCTTTGAAATTAATTGTCTTCTGCGGTCCTACAGTGAAATTTTCCCTTAAATATATGTCGCTTATTATTTATTTGTAATAATGTTAATTTATTATTTTTATGTACTTTTTTTATAAATAAGAGTATAATTAAAAAAATGTATATATCTTATATGTTTATTCATTTTAACTAAATTTAACTAATATTTTGAATAGCATGATTTTATTAGTTGTTTTTTATAACAAGAGACGAAGCGTGTAATAATTTAATACTTCGTCATAAACACTAGCGTGTGTAGTTGCCGATCTTGAAAGAGAGATAGTATTAAATTATTTGTTCTGTTCCTATGTATGTGTGCTTATTCGAATTTCTATATTGTCTCTGGATTTTTTGATCTTTTGTACTTATAAAGATAATTATATCATTAGTGAGAGACGTTATAGATAAACTAACTCCTTGTCAATTAGATATATTTTTGCAGGTGCTTAAATTTTTTTAATTTTCATGAAACATATTAAAAATATATTATAAATGGGACAAGAAGAATACATAAAGTTAGAAAAATCAAATGCAGGACAAGTAAATATATTGGTCCATGACATGTGCGAGCCGCTGAGACGAGACGCGACCGTTTCAACAACACACTTCGTTTCAAATGGAACCTGCCTTCATTGATTGATGAAGTGCAAAACAATGGAACAACTGATATTAATAAGCATCTGTCTTATGCTCTCGCGATTATATCAATTTGTACACACACCCAAATAAACACGCTTAGGTCAAAGCACAATGTGGACAGGAGGAATCGACTTTTTGATCACGTGGTGGGACTAAAGACCAGAAAGTCAGGAACTGAACGCGGGGCAGAACTAGCATCCCTGTTTATGACTTTATGTTGCTGTCTGTGAGTTTAGTGGCTGAGGACGCCAACGTCTGAGATTGGGGTTTGGCTTTTTGTGACGGCGGGTGAGCATCAGCCGCCGAGCATTGAGCCACAGAGTCAGGGTGGCGGCGTCAAAATGGACCCGCTTTAATAAAAAGCACAGCCAAAATATATATATACATATATACATTTATATTTAAATTTATGTTGATTCTCCTTTTTTTTTTTTAATTTCTATTCACATCGATGAGCCTCCTTCAATAGTGACATGATGAGCTGTAAAAATATGTGTGTGTGTGTTTGTGCAATGTCATGATAAATAATGGGGTGGAGAGAATCCTGATCCATTTATAAGCAACCACGTTTACGTTGGGAAAAAAATAATACTCCTTCGGTCCTTAATATAAAACCCAATTGTTGAGTTGATTTTGGTCTTAAATATAAGACACATTTTTTATATTTATCAACTTTCTCTAAATTATCCATATAGATACTCCTTCAACTATAATCAAGTAGAAGAGAGATGGGGTATTAAAAAAATGATTATGGTGTTTTAGGAAAAATGTGTCACATTTCTTATAATTAACTAACTTACCTAACTTCCTTAATATAATCAAATTAGTTAAATGGGTCTTATATTAAAGACCGGAGGAGTAATAAAGAAGCAACGAACACCCTAATTTATTTTCTTAGGTGCACACAGCATTCTAAGCTTATTTATGATGCAATTTTATTGCAAAGCTTTTTAACATAGTACAATTTTGTCTAAAGTTAACTGATTGCAAGCATCCGTCAAAGAAATTGACAGACAGGCTTGGTGATTTGTTGACTTTTGCCATGCAATAAACCAGATATCTCCCCCCGTTAACAAAGCTGAACAACCCACACCGTCCCCCATCTCTTTCTTCTCAAATCTCGTCAATATTATGATAGTTATTTTTTTTTATTTTGTTAAAGAAATTTTTTTTAATCTGGGTATATTGGCTGAATGGTCTTTAGCATGGAAAAAACAGAATAGATTAGAGGAGAAAATTAGGTTTTCTTATTCCCAATTTGCGAAGATTGTTGGTCGAACAAATAGACAAATAGATAGAATTTGCTGGCGTGGAGGTGAAGTTTGTCCTAATCCATCAGTTGTGAGATGAGAATGGATTTGTAATTTATGAGTTTTTGGGCTAAAGAAATCAAAAGCAAATTAAATTGTGACTATTCAATCCTTTCAGTACATCAGAGAGGAGGAAGCTGCGGACTTGGTGACTAAGATTCGTCAAGCATGTGGTCAGCTTAATGATACGTTGTCCGTGAATATGTCTCAGATGATTATTGCAACTTCATATAACACTGTGAGCAGATGTCTTCTTGGACAGAAATTTGATGCAGCAGACTGTAAAAGCAGTTTTGGGGAAGTAGCGAGGAAAGTGACGGCTCAAATGGCAGCTTTCAGTTTCGGAAACTTCTTCCCCTCGTTGAGATGGATGGATGTTGTTACTGGATTGATTCCAAAGCTGAATGCTACGTTCAGAGAATTAGATGCTTTCTTCGATGATGTGCTCGCTCAACATAAAGCAGCTAGAAGGAATGAATCAGATGAAGACCACAAGTCAGAAAAGAAAGACATGTGAACTGTGATTACAGATTGCGTAGCCGGTTGTTATTAAAACTTTTTAATAATTATTTTTTTTACTTGGGACCCTAGTATCAGCCGCCGAGCATCGAGTCCCAGGGTTCCAGAGTTAGAGGGGGCGCATTAAAAATGGACCCACTATACACACTTTAATAATATCATATAATATTTTAATTATGTGGAGTTTCAGGACTAATATTATAATACTCATCAAATCTCAATTATTTAAATTTAATATAAAAGACTAACATTTAATATTTAATATTTTTATTATTAAAAAATATTTTTTTAATAGGTACATAATTTAAAATAAATATAATATCTTAATTATAATTTTTTTAAAATAAATTTTTATTTAAAAATTATTAGTTGAAAAATTTAAATTTAGACTATTAAAATTAATTTTGAATGGTTTATATTTTATTGTAGTGATGAGTCACTAAAATTAGCATTGAGACTCATTCGGTGGAGATTCTCCATTTTT
The DNA here is from genome assembly GCF_004799145.2 of Neltuma alba. Lineage (NCBI taxonomy): Eukaryota > Viridiplantae > Streptophyta > Magnoliopsida > Fabales > Fabaceae > Neltuma > Neltuma alba. The sequence goes on along the minus strand of NW_021634094.1, from coordinate 127,388 downwards.
TAATTTCTATTCACACTAACGAGCCTACTTCAATTGTGACATGATGAATATTGGAGTAGCATTTATAAGCAACCATTTTTTTAAAATAATACTCTCCCTCGTTTTATTATAAATTTCAAACAATTAATTTTCGTATAATAAAAAAATAGTTAAAATTACTAATTACTAAAAAAATATACGTTTATTTTTAAATAGGTTTTTATAACAAATAGAAAAAATAATGAAAAAGAATATACACTACAAAAAAAACAGCTTATTAGCGACGGAATTTGTGACGGAAATTCCGTCGCTAATTTTTTAGATGGATTAGCGACGGAATTTCTGTCTGTCGCTAAATTCCGTCGCTAATCCGTATTTAGCGACGGAATCTTTTTCTGTCAGACAATTCCATCGCTAATTCCGTCACTAATCCATCAAAAAAATTAGCGACGGAATCTTTTTTTGTCAAACAATTCTGTCGCTAATCTATCAAAAAAATTAGTGACGGAATTTGTTTCCGTCGCAAATTTTAAGAAAATAATTACATAGAATATATATACAAGTAGAAAAATACTGTTTATCATAATCTATTTAAATCATTTAATTTTTTATATAGAATAATTTATTAGATTTTATTATAGTAGTTATTTTTTGAATTTTTTGAATAACAAGATTTTTTGACTAATTGTAAATGATTTTCTTCAAATATATAAACCACATATACATAATATAATATAATGTAATATAATATATATAATTAAATTGTATATCTTATCAATGTTAATTAAAAAATAAATTTAAAAAATATTTATGAAAAATTATTTATGATGTAAAATTCAAAATTAGTGTCATTAGAAATTAAAATTATATTAAAAATATTTTTTAAAAAATAAAAAATTATTAAAAAAATAAAAAAAATATTTAAAAAATATTTTTCATTAAAATAGTTATGATTAAAATTATCATATAGTATATTTTTAGTTTTTAATAATATATATATAATTGTTTGTCTAAAATAATATATATATTTAATTTTACATAATAAGTCAATAGGTTCATTGCAGCTCAACTGGTAAAGCCGCACGTGCGCACGGAGAAGGTCCTGGGTTCAAGCCATGGAGAAGTCACTTTGAGAAGGGAATTATGTGGTGGTGACATGTGGGGCGCACGCGTGGCAGGCGGAGGTGAGGTGGCAGCGACACGTGGCACACACGTGGCAGGTGGAGGTGAGGTGGCAGCGACACTGGAGGTGGTCTCAGTGATGACGTGGCAATTGGTAGAGGTGCTACGTGGCATTCTATTTTATTTTTTAAAAAATCGAATTAGCGACGGAACAATTTCGTCGCTAATCAATTAGCGACAAAGGAATTAGTGACGGAAAAAATTTCGTCGCTAAATTGAAAATTCCGTCGCTAAAGCCATGTTTTTTTGTAGTGATATAAGAAAACATAATAAGAGTATAAGGAGCACATGAGAGAGAATAAATAATTAAAAATAAATTTAAAAGAATATACTACCTCTAATCATATATATAAGAGCTCATTTGACTTTTATTTTGTTCCTAAATATAAGACCCCAATCTATTTTATCTTTCATATTTATTATTTTTTTAAGGTAATCCTTATAATAATAGTAGTTCTAGCTAATACAATTGATCAGTAATGATATTTCAGGAAAGATAACACCTATTTATTATAAATAACTAACTTAAATAGTTTTTTTAATCTACTCAAATTAATTAACCAATTTTTACGTTAAGAACTGGAGATAGTATTAAATATTAAAATAAACCTAAATTAAAACTTATAAAACTCTTCTTGAAGTTGAAGTTGAAAGTTGAAACTTATACGGTATTACCCACCCACCCACCACCGCCTTAGCTATCCAGTTTTTTTTTTTTTGGGTCAAAAGCTCTCCAGGTCATCTAAGCTTGTTAAATAGGCCTTTCCGTTCATTACCACGCCATCGAAGGAAGAAAAACAACGATGATGCTCCAGGCGCTTCTCAAGCATTTTCCGTTTGAGCGAAACCCCACCTTGTACGTCTCTCTCTTCTGCTTCATCATCCTCATCTCTGTGCTTATCAAACTACATAGAACCACAAGAAATGAGCCCAATCTTCCTCCATCCCCACCTAAATTTCCATTTATAGGCAATCTTCATCAGCTTGGTACTCTGCCTCACCGTTCCCTCACAGCTCTCTCCCACAAGTATGGCCCTCTCATGTTGCTCCGATTCGGTCAAACCCAAACTCTGGTGGTTTCTTCCGCGCACTTGGCCAGAGAAATAGCAAAATCCCACGACGTCGTTTTCTCCGATCGGCCTCAAACCACCGCTGCAAAAATACTTCTCTATGGATGCAAAGATGTGGGTTTCTTACCCTATGGTGAAGAGTGGATGCTCAAGAGGAAAATCTGTGTTCTTGAGCTTCTCAGCCTCAAAAGAGTTCAGTCCTTTCAGTACATCAGGGAGGAGGAAGCTGCGCACTTGGTGGCTAAGATTCGTCAAGCATGTGGTCAGCTTAATGATAGTTTGTCCGTGAATATGTCTCAGATGATTATTGCAACTTCAAACAATATTGTGAGCAGATGTCTTCTTGGACAGAAGTTTGATGCAGCGGATGGTAAAAGCAGTTTTGGGGAAGTAGCGAGGAAAGTGATGGTTCAAATGGCAGCTTTCAGTTTCGGAAACTTCTTCCCCTCGTTGAGATGGATGGATGTTGTTACCGGATTGATTCCAAAGCTGAATGCTACGTTCAGAGAATTGGATGCTTTCTTCGACGATGTGCTCGCTCAACATAAAGCATCTGGAAGGAGTGAATCAGATGAAGATCACAAGTCAGAAAAGAAAGACTTTGTTGATATTCTCCATCAACTTCAACAAGACGATCTGCTAGACTTCCATCTTACCCAATGGGACCTCAAAGCCATGATAATCGTATCTCTCTGTTTTCCTTAATTGAATTCTCCACCTTTATGTTGTGTGTGTGTGTGTTAACCTCTCACGCTAGTTTACAGAAAAGCATAAACATGTTTTGATTTAACAATTGAATCAGGATTTGTTCGTTGGAGGAAGTGACACTACTTCAACAGCTCTGGAATGGGCCTTTGCAGAGCTCATGAAGAATCCAAGGGCAATGAAGAAAGCACAGCAAGAGGTGAGAAGAGTGATGGGGAATAAGTCAAAAGTGGAAGAAAATGATGTGAAACAAATGAAGTACTTGGAATGTGTACTTAAAGAAACTTTAAGATTACATCCTCCCGTCGCACTTTCGGTTCCAAGAGAGACAACTTCGGGTGTGACGTTGGGAGGGTACTATATTCCTCCAAAAACAACTGTATTTGTGAATGCATGGGGAATTCAGAGAGATCCTGAATTCTGGGAAAGACCGGACGAGTTTGAACCGGAGAGATTTGAGAACAACCAAATTGAGTTCAAAGGTCAAGACTTTGAATTTGTTCCTTTTGGTATTGGAAGGAGGGGATGCCCAGGAATTTCATTTGGGCTTGCATCACTTGGGTACGTGTTAGCTAATCTTTTGTGTTGGTTCGATTGGAAGCTTCCTGAATCTGGTAAATTTGCTGATCATGGCATGGACATGAAAGAGACATTTGGGCTTACCGTCGTTAAGAAACTACCAATTTTTGTCCAACCAATACCGTACCATGCCTTATAGCAACTTAATTTTGATAGCAAAGCTCTTGATTGGCGTTTCAGATTCGTGGTTTCAAGTTATTTTGAATGAAGTTTGCTGCTAAGTTTCTGTGTTTGGATTGTGCTCTTCCACTACACCAGAAATGTTTAATTTGGTTTATGATCGAATTGTAGTGAAAGTTGGATGTGGGATACTTGTATAGATGTTTAGTTATTGGAATAATACAAACTTTGATCTTTCAAATTTACCCTTATTTTGATTTTGGTCGTTCAAGTTTCTAACTGTAACTTTTGATCCCTCAAGTTTCTTTTTAGTTAAAACATTAGTCTTTATAATCTAATAAAAATTTGGACCATTTTACCCGTAGAGGGACCAAAACTTATGGTTTGAAACTTGAGCAGCCAAAACCAAAAATGAGAACAAACTCGAGAGATCAAAGATTATATTAACCCTAAGTTATTTGTCATTAAAGTTACTACTTTTTTTAAAAAAAATTGAAGTTTCCTCGAGTCACTTTAGATTTTAGGCTAATTTCTATCAAGCATGAGTATTAAAGTTAAAATTCTCCCAACATATAATACTTCCCAATATTCAAATTTATATTCTTTTCTTTACAGAGAGGAAGTCGGATATTATCTCAACCAATCATTAAAGTTACTGTTATGAATGGGTTTGATTTTAAGGTGAACTTGGTCTATGAGGCATATTATGGGTAATGGGCCAGAGGCTTCAATTGGGGTTATGCAAAAATACTGGGTATAAGCATGGCCTATAGGGTTTAAGAGGGGGGACAATCCATTTGGAACTTTCTGACCCATATACATTCCTACGAATATATACATATGAACATTTGCAAATGTATGAATTTTCTGATAATTTTCATTAATCTGACTAAATCTTGCACAATTTTCATGTTCTACTGTGTTTATCGGGGGTGATCATTACAGTTACTTTATCTTTTTTTTTTTTAATAATCTCTGAAGCTTATATTTTATTTCCAAATAACTGAAAGACTTTATAATTTCCATGAAGCAATAGTTGTTTTTATAAACAATTTTAAATCATTTTAGTTTTTATTTATAAAAATAACTGTAGGTGGAGTACGTATTGCTTGGGAAAATAGTATAAAATAAACGAGGGCATTTTAGTTAAATAAAATGAGATGTTGTTGCCAATTGGTCGGTCGTCATGTTTATCATAAAACGAATAAATATGCTAATTGGTTGGCTAAATTAGATCAGTCATAGACTCAATACTCATTTATTCATTTGTTCAAGTTGTAATGTTGAATTGGATCAATGAGGTGCGTCGTGGCTTTGATATATACACTGTTTTTGTCTGTTTTGTACGTCGATGTTTTGTCTTTCCCCTTCCCCTTTCCATTCCTCACGCAGCTCATAGCTTTTCATTTTTTTATTTTTTCTAATTACAGATATTCTCATATTGTGGAAGTAATTCTTTTCATCATCTTTTATCTTAACTAACATCATTCTTCCTCGCTCATTGGCATACTATTATGGAGAATATGTTTTCAATATATTTGAAAAATCATCTACAAGCATATACTAGTCCATCCTCCTCATTTCCAAATGATGTAATGAAACCACAGCTTGTTAATTTCTATTTTAAAATTGATAAAATGAGTTGAAAATATGTTGTTACCATCTGAAATTTATGAATTGTGCATTTCCTCGAACATTGAACCAAAACAATGCCTTGCAATAATAATACAAAATTATTCCAGTTGATGAGTATGTGTTAGCTAATCTTCTGTATTTGCTCGATTGGAAGTTTCCTAATGAAACAAGCAGAATTGCTCAAGACATAGACATGAGGACCTACTGTGGCTAAGAAACTACCAATTTATGTTTAGCCGGTGCCGTACGCTTAATCTGGTCTTGGTTTTGATGGCTGAGTTAATGATATTAGTTTCTCAAATTCGTTGTTTCAATATATTTTAGCTGGTAATTTTAAGTGAAAATTGCTAATGATAGTTGTGTTTGCATTCTAGTCTAGCTTTCCAAACTAGGGATGTTTGGTTTATGTTTGAACCATAGTTTGAAATTGGTTATTGCGATACAAGTGTAGAGTCTGTATTAACGTGGAATAAAATATATTTATAGATAAAATTGCCTTCTCCTTCTCAAAATATCTGACACTTTGAAGTTCTGGTTTTATTCGAAAATAGTAATTTGGAATCTTATAATTTTTCAATGCAGTACCTATTTTTGGAGCACTTTGTCTTATTAATAAAAATGTCAGTGGCAGGTGGAGCAAGTCTTGCCTAGCAAAGAGTATACAAGAAATATGGGCAGTTCAGCCAAATTAAATTAAATTTTGCCTCAATTTAATTCGAGCTGTTTAATTTCAGTTATCAATATGTTATAACTTGTTATCATTTTCCTTTTACCAGACGCTGCTCATTTATTATAAGTTCTATTAGTGATTAGATTGTCTATATGAAACTGCTCATTAATTATTTTTAAATACTATATTTAGTCTTTCATATAAGAATTACATGACTAATTTAATTTACGGATATTAAAAAAATTATTTAAATTAGTTATTTATATTTTATAAAAAATTAATATTCTCATCCTTAAAATATCCTTATTCACACCGGTATTGAAAGTATCTACGGGTGGAAATGTAAACATCATAAAACTATTTGAGAGTAAAATAGATAAATATTAAAGATAAAATGAATTTAGATTTTATTTTTAGAATTAAATTTAATATCCGGTTAACTTCTATATTAAAAAACCGGCAATAATTACGATAATAAGTTCGAAGACGGTGAGCTAAACTGTCAGTTCTATTTCTAATTTGTTAGGCGCTCCGATCTGTATGAAATATGAATATGATCATTATCGGCCGGATACTAGAAAATACAGCTATATATGCCAGTTTATCTAAGCTTGGTTATATAGGCCTTTCCGATCATTACCGCGCCATGGAAGGAAGAACAAGAACGATGCTCCACGCGATTCTCAAACACTTGCCATTTGAGCTAACCCCGAACTTCTATGCCTCTCTCTTCTGCTTCATCATCCCCATCTTCTTTGTGCTTATCAAACTCCGAAGAACCACAAGAAATGAGCCGAATCTTCCTCCATCCCCACCAAAATTGCCATTTATAGGCAATCTTCATCAGCTTGGCTCTCTGCATCACCGTTCTCTCACAGCTCTCTCCCACAAGTATGGCCTTCTCATGTTTCTCCGATTAGGTCACACTCCCACTCTGGTGGTTTCTTCCGCACACTTGGCCAGAGAGATAGTAAGAACCCACGACGCCGTTTTCTCTCAGGTAAGCCTCAAACCACTGCTGCAAAAATACTTCCCTACGGATGCACAGATGTTTCTTACTGGAGGTTCAAGAGGAAAATTTGTGTTCTTCAACTTCTCAGCCTTAAAAGAGTTCAATCCTATCAGTACATCAGAGAGGAGGAAGTTGCGGACTTGGTTAATAAGATTCGTCGAGCATGTGTTGATCAAACAAATGGGACTTCTGAAAAAGCCTTGCCGTAGGGTCTTCAAAGAAACCAAAATTAAACTAAAATGTAGAACTGAAGTCGAACCTAGGTCGATTCACAATAAAGCCTTTTTATGTCTTAATTTCTAACCAATCCACTGTTATCAAATTAACAAATTAAAGATGCAAGTAAATGAACATTTTTTTATTTTATTTCTGATTTTGCAAAAGCAGAATGTAAATGTTTATATTTTCCAGTTTATCTAAGTGAAATAGTGTGAGGTGAAAAAATGATAGAATATCAAATGTGAAAGAGTGTTCTCTTAGAATTGTGCTCTGCCTTCCTAGTCCTCTTATGAATGCAGGAGTTCAACAAACGAAGCAAGACTTGACCAGCAACTCGCTGGTTCCTCATTGTTGAGACTACAACTCATATGAATCAACAACAAGGCTAAAATCATTAGGTTTAGGAAAAATAAAATATTAGGCGATCTCCCTGTGACAATCACAACTGTGTATTGTCTTGAAAATCTGTTGAATTGGTTATGAGAACTGAAACAACTCGTTCAGAATCCCCAATGTAATACAACTAAGAAATCAGAAGGAACAATCTCAACTCAATCTTGCAAATGAAATATCATTCTACCAATCATAAACAGATTCAACAACTCCAGTAAAAATGTAAATCAAAATCAAATCCTGAACTACAACATGAAATGAACAACTCGCTCAATCAAGCTATAGATTCAGACTAAAGCTAAGAATGGAGAAGAAACTCCCTTCAGTCAAATCAGAGACTCAGGCTCGGCTTCACTTCTAGGAAGAACACGAACGCTTAGCTGCTCATGCTTCGGCTCTGTACTGCATCGTCAAGGACTACGCTAGCCATGGCAGAGGTGATACAGATCGGATGGAAGAGAATGAGAGAGGATAGGAAGTGGTGAAGCGAAGTGAGTACTGGAAGGAATCGCTGATGATCAGATCGAGTGTGGGAGAGTATGGAAGACGGCCCGAATGAATCTTGTGTGGGGATCTCTCTTAATCGAATCTGAGGTAATGAATATACAGTAAGACGACGATGAGCTGTCTCCCCAAATTTCTTCCAACGGTGCCTAACAGAATTTACCGTCTCCCTCTTATTCCTTTTTGGGCTGGGCCTGATAAAACAAATAAACGAAGCAACTGATGTAAAGCCCAAGAAGGTGATAAAAAATCAACAATTAATTCCTAATTTGGTCAATTGTAATATTTATTTCTTTCCCACAAAACAATTAATTTTTAACCTCAAAGATGCTGTTGATCTTGCAATTTAGGCAAAGAATTCACTGCATAAAAAGAGCTTATCAACTTCCTTGAACAAGTCTCAGATGATTATTGCAACTGCAAACAACATTGTGAGCAGATGTCTTTTTGGACAGAAGTTTGAGTCAGCAGATGGTAAAAGCAGCTTTGGAGACTTGGCAAGGAAAGTGATGGCTCAAATCACTGCAAAATGGGTTTTATATTTAAGACTAGAGGAGTACATATGAAATAAATCTCCAACGCTAGTTTACACCACAGCATATGCCTGTGTTTCATTTTCACAACTGTATCAGGATTTGTTCGTGGGAGGAAATCATACGACTTCGACAGCTCTGGAATGGGCTTTTGCGGAGCTCATGAGGAATCCAAGAACAATGAAGAAAGCGCAGGAAGAGGTGAGAAGAGTGATGGGGAATAAGTCAAAGGTGGAAGAACATGATGTGAAACAAATGAAGCACTTGGAATGTGTAGTCAAAGAAACTCTAAGATTACATCCTCCTGCTGCACTTTTGGTTCCAAGGGAGACAAGTTCGGGTGTGACTTTGGGAGGGTACTATATTCCTCCAAAAACAACTGTATTTCTGAATTCATGGGGAATTCAGAGAGATCCTGAATTCTGGGAAAGACCAGACGAGTCTGTACCAGAGAGATTTGAAAACAGCCAAGTTCATTTCAGAGGACAAGACTTTGAATTTATTCCTTTTGGTGTTGGAAGGAGGGGATGCCCAGGAATTTCATTTGGACTTGCATCACTTGAATACATGTTAGCTAATCTTTTGTATTGGTTCGATTGGAAGCTTCCTGAATCAGGCAGATCTGCCCAAGACATAGACATGAGTGAGAAATTTGGGCTTACGGTCCTCAAGAAACTACCAGTTTGTGTCCAGCCAATGCCTTACCGTACCTGATGGCATCTTACTATCTTAGTTTTGATAGCCATGCTTACGATGATAATCGTGTTGCAAGTTCGTGGTTTCAAGTTATTATGGCAGTTTATTTTGAATAAATATTGTTGCTAATTAAGTTTCAGTGTTTGGGTTCTACCTCTCCATTATTAGGGATGTTTAATTTGGTTCATGCTTGAATTGTATGCAGAGAATATTTTGGATGCCTTTGATATAATACTTGTACGTACTAGGACTGTTCACGGGACGGATTGGGATAGGCCTGTTCTGGTTCCCTCCCGGTGAACAGTAACGGGACAGATTTTCTGTCCCGTGTCCCGGCCCGTCTCGGTCAAGACGGGACGGATCTGGGACGTCCCGAAAATTTTTTTTTTAAAATTTTTTTAAAAAATCTAATTTTTTAATTATATTTTTTTGAGTTTAAATCTTATAAAAACATCTTTTTATTTTCTTTTTTATTTGTTTGGGCACTCTTAAACAAAAGCTCAAAATATTACATATAATAATCATTAAAAACTCTAAACAAAAGCTTTTAACATAATAAAAACTTGCTAAAACTTCTAATCATCAATAATCTCAAATCATTAACAAATATAAAAACTCTAAATAAAGATATCCATAGTTCCATACAATAGTTTCAAATCTTAAAAAAAAATGATATTATATAAATAGGATTAAAAAATTAAAAAAAAAAGAACCGGGACTGGACGACTCCATCCCGTGTCCTGTCCCGAAAAATTTCGGGACGGATCCGTCCTGTCCCAATAAGATCGGGACCGGAACGGGCCGACCGGGACGAGTCGGCCTTGAACACCCCTAGTATGTACAAGGACTGCAATGTTGTGCAATAACATGTTGTAGTTATTAAATGTTAAAATCTCAGCGATTGAGATTTCAATTTTTATAAACTATTTATCAAAAAATTTTAAAAACATTTAGTGTATTTGCAAACTATTAGAATTAAATTTTAATAGAGTTTATACTTTATAATTTAGTAATTTTTATAATAGTTTTAAAAAGATTTAATCTTAATTATTAAAATATTAATCTAATAGTTAGGAAAAAAAGAAAAAGAAAAGAGGACGGAAAAGGAAGAGAGGTTTCCAACCGGTGTTCGGAACACCTAAAAGGTATTTTTAAAAATTTATCTTTTTACAAATCGAGACAAACTCTTTCCTATATTTACTTTTTATACTGTAAAATTACTTTTAAAATTATAATTTGGTTTCTGTTCAAACACTCTCTAATTTAAATTCATAAATATAAGATAAAATAAAAATCACTTCTATCACCATTAATCTAATCATATAGCTCGCGGGTTACATGTCTTGAGTTTTAAATAATATATGTAACATTTTTTTATTGCAAGCCTGATTCAGCTCCTCCCTCCACTTGATTCGTGCGGGCCCCAGTTCTTATTTATTCTTTCTTCCCCGTGTTTTAAATCAGATGCGCGTGCGTGCATTCTTTTTTTTTTTTTTTTTTTAAGCATGATTTGATCCTTCTTCATCTACATATTTTTAATTATTTGATATTTTCTTCTTTCTCAAATCTCATCGTGTTTACTGCAAAATAAAAAACTATGAGTAGATAAAAAAAATATGGTAGATTTATAACATTCTTGTTATCCTATAATTAGTTGTAAAGAGGAAAATATACAAAAGATAATTAAATATGTATAAAATATTCATAAATTTTATTAAATACTACCTCCAGTTCTTAATATAAGAGTTTGTTTGACTTTTATTTTGGTGTTAGTTATAAGACTCTAATCTACTTTGTTTCTTATATTTATCTATTTTTTTAAAGTAGTCTTTATAATAATGGTAGTTCTAGCTAATATACTTCATTAGCAAAGATATTTTAGAAAAGATAACACCTATTTATTATAAATAACAAACTTAATTAGTTTTTATAATTTTTTCTAATTAGTCAACTAGCTCGAAGGTAGTATATCTCAAAATTTACACCTATCTAACTATAAAATACTACCTGCAATTTTAAATAGTGCAATCTAAGATATTTATAGATTGGAAGCAATTTACTAAATAACACTGGGGGAAGTATATGCTACTTCTTCATTCATGTCTTCACGATATAGTTTAAAATATAAGTCTAGTTTGATAACATTTAGAACATTTAATATTTGTTTTCCTATTTTACCCTTCTATAGAATTAATCTTTACAAGTAATTAATATAGTATTAATTTGGTTAAAATACACATTTTGTTCTTTAATTTTATATAAGATTTTAGTTTGATCCGAAGTGCATTTTTAGTACTTTAATCTTTAATACTGTTAACCTCTCATTAATAAAAAAAATGCTAACTCCGTAAATTTAAATAATGACTTTGTAATTAAGAAGTTGCAAAGTATATTGATTATGTGTCGTGCGTACATCTTTTCCTTTGTAATTATTGTTAAAGTAACCATGTGAAAATTGAAAATAAGCATGTGAGCATCCAAAGTAACCATGTGAAAATTGAAAAATAGACCCATCACGTGAAAAATATTTAAACCACATTCGATAATGTCACGATGAATAGTGCAATTATTTTTATTGTCTGGAAACAAAATAATATAAAATACAGAAGCCGTACTATCTCAGCTCTCCAGCTATGGCTATATATAGACCTCTCCATCCATGCTTGCTTCTATAAGCCTTCCCCTTCATTTACCCAAGAAGAAAAAAGAAAAAGCCTTTCCCTTCATTACAACTGCATGGAAGCAACAACAAGAACGATGCTCCCGGTGGTTCTCATACTCAAACACTTGCCGTTGGAGCTAAACCCAACCTTGTACGTCTCCCTCTTCTGCTTCATCATCCTCATCTTCTTTGTGCTTATCAAACTCCAAAGAACCTCAGGAAATGAGCCGAATCTTCCTCCATCCCCACCAAAATTGCCATTTATAGGCAATCTTCATCAGTTTGGCTCTCTGCCTCACCGTTCTCTCACAGCTCTCTCCCACAAGTATGGCCCTCTCATGTTTCTCCGATTAGGTCAGACTCCAACTCTGGTGGTTTCTTCCGCACACTTGGCCAGAGAAATAGCAAAGTTCCACGACGTCGTTTTCTCCGATAGGCCTCAATCCGCAGCTGCAAAAATACTATTCTATGGGGGCACAGATGTGGGCTTTTTACCCTATGGTGAGGAGTGGAGGCTCAAGAAGAAAATCTGTGTTCATGAATTTCTCACCCCTAAAAAGGTTCAGTCCTTTCAGTACATCAGAGAGGAGGAGGTTGCAGATTTGGTTAACAAGATCCGTAAAGCATGTGCTGATCATCAGCATGATGATAGGTTGTCCGTGAATATGTCTGAGATGATTATTGCAACTTCACACAAAATAGTGAGCAGATGCCTTCTTGGGCAGAATTTTGAGACAGCAGATGGTAAAAGCAGGTTTGAAGACTTAGCAAGGAAAGTGATGACCCACATCACAACTTTCAGTTTTGGAAACTTCTTCCCCTCGTTGGGATGGATGGATGTTGTTACTGGATTAATTCCGAAGGTGAATGCTACTTTTAGAGAAGTAGACGCTTTCTTAGATGATGTGCTTGCTCAGCACAAGGCAGCGAAAAGGAACGAGGATGATGATCATAACTCAGAAAAGAAAGACTTCGTTGATCATCTCCACGAACTTCAACAACATGATTTGCTAGGCTCCGAGCTTACCCAATCTGACCATAAAGCCATGCTAATTGTATCTCTCCTTTCCCCTAAATTGAATTCTCTATGTTCATGTTACACACACACACAAATTAAATCTCTCGTGCTAGTTTGCAGCATAGCATAAACATGTTTCATTTTTACAATTGGATCAGGATTTGTTCCTTGGAGGAAGTGACACTACTACAGCAGCTTTGGAGTGGGCTTTTACCGAGCTCATGAGGAATCCAAGAGTAATGAAGAAAGCGCAGGAAGAGGTGAGAAGAGTGGTGGGGAATAAGTCAAAAGTGGAAGAAAATGATATGAAGCAAATGAAGTACTTGGATTGTGTAGCGAAAGAAACGCTAAGATTACATCCGTCTTTTGCTCTTTCGGTCCCGAGAGAAACAACATCGGGTGTGACTTTGGGAGGGTATTATATTCCTCCAAAAACAACTGTATTCGTGAACTTATGGGGAATTCAGAGGGATCCTGAATTTTGGGAAAGACCAGAAGAATTCATGCCAGAGAGATTTGAAAACAGCCAATATGAGTTCAAAGGTCAAGACTTTGAATTTGCTCCTTTTGGTATAGGAAGGAGGGGATGCCCAGGAGCTTCATTTGGGATTGCATCACTTGAGTATGTGTTGGCTAATCTTCTGTGTTGGTTTGATTGGAAGCTTCCTGAATCTGGTAAATCTGCCCAAGACGTAGACATGAGTGAGACATTCATGCTTACCGTCGTTAAGAAACTACCAATCTATGTCCAACCAAAGCCGTATCTGATAGCATCCTAGCTAGTTTTAATTTGACGGCCACTAGCAAGCTCATGAATTGTGTTTCAAGTTCGAGGTTTCGCTTTATCATGGAAGTTTATTTTGAATAAAATCTGCCGCTACGTACGTTTCTGTATTAGAATTCTACTTTTCGACTACTAGGGAGTAGGGATGCTTAATTTGGTTTATATATATGCTTGTGCTTGAACTTTGGTGAACACTGGATGTTGTACACTGCATTGTTGTGAAATATATTTATTTAGTGTTAAAGTTACTTTATGTTTTTCTTAAAATATCTGAAGCCTTTATTTTATTTCAAATTAATTGAAACTTTATAATTTCCATAATGAAGCACCTATTATTTTTAAATCATTTTGGGCTTCACTGAAAATTAAGTCCCATATATGGGACTTCATTAAAATTCTTCACATATATTATCAATGATTAAGCCTCTATTTTGTAACGCTTAAAATAAGCATTTTATGTTTTATAGGACAAAATTTTTCTGGCATACGATATCTCACAAAATAATTTAGAATAAACTAATCCAAATAAGCACAAGGATTTATATATGCCAATTCACCAACATGTTTGATTAGCCTTTGATTAACTTAATGGAGGAAGAATAATCTTTAAAGAAGAACCACTGTTTTTTTTGTGAATAGTGGATGCATTAATTACTTCTACATCATCAAATTCAATTTTTTTTTAAAAATCAAAGACGCAAGTACTAACAGTTTAAATGAACTCAAATCACAACCCTTCAGATCACTTATAAAACTTCCATGTTAATGAATTATAAAGCAATTCGCGCACCATATTCAATCATGGGAGAATTTTTCCACGCTCCCTCTGCAGCTACTTATTTTCCATTTGCCCTCAGAAAATTCTGAAGTTTCACTACATTTTAAAGACAAAAATGATATAAAATTTTATGGATGAAAAGACATTTCTATCTTTATTTTTTTAACAAAAATCTTCAACTATCGCCGGACACCAGAACTTGAGCACAAAGATGACGATGATAAAGCACAACAAAGGAATACTCCAGTAGTTTTTCTGCCTTCCCTTTTTTGGCCAAACAGTAGTTTTTCTACTACTCCCTCCTTTTATCATTTTGGAACTGAGCATGCCTAGAAAGGTAATAAAATGTAATAAATAATGATATTTTACTAATTAAAATGCCATCATTTAGAAAATAAATGTTTCTTATTTATTGAAAAAGTAAAATTATCAAGTAAATAAAGCTTAATTTTATATACGCCTATGAACTTTGGATCATGTACAGACAAATAACCTGTCTTTAAAATATTTTTCTATTGACACTTAATATCACAATAATTTTGGTGCCTCTAACACCTTAAAATATATTTTTTAAAACATTTAATATCTTAAAATAATTTTTAATTCATTTATTATTTTAAAAGTATTTTTCAAATAGCATTCTATCTTAATGGTGTTTATTGCTACTGAGAAAATACTTTAAAGGCAAAATTATATCAAAAATTACTTTACAACGTTGAGTAGTATTGAAAAAGTACTTTAAAATGTTGAATGGAATAAACATTATTCTAGAAGATTGAGTTTAATTGAAAAAATATTTTAAAGTATTAAATGCCAATACCAAAAAAAAAACATTAAAAGGTGCATAAAGATTAAATAATACTAATAAAAGAAAAAGTAACATTTCAAGTGCAATAATCGGAGGTCTTTTCAAAAATAGAGGGGCATTTTTATTTCCACAAGAAGAGTTAACAAAAACTTACCTACCACAAGTAGAAAAAGAAATTGTAGAGTAAATTATGCAAAACGTTTTTGGTTTCAATCTCATTTAGATTTTATAGATTCCTTGATTAATCTATAAAATCTACCAGCACAGTGTCATTTGTTTTTTTTAATCTTTTCGTTTGAATTTCATTAAGATTTCAGAGATTTCTTAATTAATCTGTCAAATCTACATGTGAAGAGATTTCTTAATTAAGCTGTCAAATCTACATGCTAATCATGCGTGTCCTTTGTGGCAAGTGGGCCATTTTTAAAAATTGTTAAGGAGAATCATGGGCCAGGGCTTTTGTCGTTGCCTCCTACACTCACCTAATGCCCAAGAATGCTTTACACATTCCTAAATTAATAATTGAAGGCAAAATTTCACTCTGCTGCTTATTTTACATTTGCCCTATATTTCATCTGCCATATCCAGTGGGATCTAAGTTTTGATCGGCTCGGTTTATGAAATGTCTGTTAAATATATGGTTTCAATTTATTTTGCTGCTTTTGTTTAAAGTAACTGTTGTTTGCTGATAAGTTATTTGTCTGTTTTCATTTTGCCAACAGGGGATGCTCTGTTTAATCTTCAATTGTGGGTGTTGATGTCCTTGTTCAGGGACTAGGTTGTTTAGAAAATAAGGTTGTGCTATCATCGGTCCTAATCATAAGAGTTAGTTAACTAATTTGAGGAGATTAAGAAAAGAGCTAGTTATTTGTAATAAATAGGTGTTGTCTTTCTAAAAATATCCTTGTTAATCAAGTAAATTAGCTAGAACTACCATTGTTAGAAGGATTATCTTGAGAAAAATGTATAAATATGAGAAACAAAGTGGACTGCGGTCTTATATTTAGAACCAAAATAAAGTTAAATAAGGTCTTATATTAAGGACCGGAAGTAGTATTTTCTATTAACGTTAAGTAAACTAACGGTTATCCCTGGAAAAGTAATCAAAGATAAACTTAGCATGAAGTTCATTTATAAAATATTGTTCTAACAATCATATTGTATTATTAGATGGTAGGATTGTTTGAATTGAAGATTGATGGCTATTCAGATACAGAATCTAAGCACTCCTCCAAAAATCAAAATCAGTGTGCATAAGGAGTATATATTTCTCTTCAGGTTGTCCTCTCCAGCTCCCTTCAGTTGTATGTTTTAAAAAACACCACCAACCTCATTTTCTTTTGGATCTCATCATATGAAATGTTTACTCTTTTGGAGATTTGGAAGAAACAAGGATCTCAGTATGGCTGAAAAGGTGATTTGTAAGCATCAATAGCAGATGAGCACATGCTTATATATAACATCGGTCAATCCATTTCATGATCACACTTCATCAGATATGGAGATCTAGGAATGAAATGGTTCATAACGACAGATTCATAGATCCAATAACCCTAGTTTCAAGAATTTGAAGAATTGTTGCTGTGATTGGGGAAGTGTATGTTTAAAAATTTGCAGAAGAAAAAAAAGATATATACTACCTCTAATCCTTAATATAAGAGTTAGTTGAGAGTTATATTTGGTTTCAAATATAAGATCTTAATTAACATTATCTACCCAATCTATAATGTTTTATCTAAAATATTCCTATTGATTGTAAAGGTTCTTACCAAAGAATAGTTGCAATGCATATTATTAAAGAGAGTAGTTTAGGAAAATCAATACATATTTATTACAATTAATCAATTTAACTAATTTATTTAATTTTCTAAATTAACTGTGTAGCTCTTATATTGACTAGAAAGAATATTATTAGCAAATGCACAACAGATGTAATGTTCAAAATAGCTGAGAGGTCCGCATAGCCCTCAATATGGGGAGGAAATCACATTAATGGACAAATGCAAATGACACAAAAGTAGGTAAGCCAAAAAGGGCCGCAGAGTAGATCCACATAGAAGTAAATAGGGAAAATTACCGTGCAGTTTCATATAAACAATTAATCACTAAAAAGGCCCCACAACAGGTGAGTAGCATGGCAATAACAAGATCTTATCCAAGAAATGACAGCAAGTCATGGCATATAGACAACTCAAGAGACCACTTTTCTCCTTATTATTGCGCAACATCATCGTCCGATTCTCATTCTCTGGACACTGGCTCCTTCTTGCTTCATCAGACGTGAGTGCTTGACTTGGGCTTCCTCTTTTACTCCCAAGTAGGCCCCATTCCTTTGGACTCATTTCAGGAAGGGCCCTCAGACATGCCGGACAGACGAAATGGCAGGTTATATAATTGGGATTGTAATTTCATGAGGCCAAATTTATTTCAGTTGCTACCTGACAAGCTCTGGATTCATAATCTAGAAAGCAATACTTCGATGGCAAGTATAATTTTTTTTAAAAAATTTTAATTGTTCTTTCAATTTGTGCTGGATTAGAATCCCATCTTACTTTTTCATATATTCATCTTTCAAACTACCGATTTGATTCTTGACCCTTCTCTTTATGAAACTAATCAGTGCTTCCATCCCCTTTGATTGACCATGCTTGCCTTGATTTCCTGTGATTGATTGCTAATTCTTGCCAAAAGCTCATTCTGTTTCTGTATCTCTTTCTTTTGGCCCTAGAAATTTGTGTTGCTCTGTAAATGAATCATCTGTTTGTTCCGTTTGCAAAAGCCCCATATCTTCCACATATATTGAATTAGGTACATTGAGAAAAATTACCCTAAAATTCATCATGAGGTTTACACAAGTGAAAGTTCGAAGGATGAGGTTGATTTCCATCTAGGTGGAGAGTTGTGTGGCTTCGTCCACGTGAAGACTGAAGAGAAACGAACACATAAAGGTTTGTGAGTCCCACTTAATTAACTTCATTTTAAATAAGACTTGCAAACCTTAAATATATGTGTGTATGTACAGATGCTTCTCTTCACATGGAGATACCAGTACATCTCTCCATATTGGGGAAAATTTATATCCAAATTTGAAAATAGAATTTTGTTATGATTAGGAGAAGCTTATTCTCAATAAACAAACACAAACACAAACTGATCCTTGTCATACTTCAATTTTATATGCACTGAGGCACATGGAACAACTTGCACAACACAACAGAGTAAATGGACAATGAGCCGCCTCCGATGATGATGATGATGATGATTATAAGCAATTGTATAATTATTAATAATAGTAAATTGGTTCTTCCCCGCATTATATGGCTTTTACTTCATAACGAATTCCATTGTAAGATACTGAATAGGAATATGCTGATTCCACCCCAATTGTAAACGCAAGTTGCCAGGATTCATCTTTTGTCGCCATTCATTTCACGTATCTAGTTTCTATAGTAATAGATATAATATCCTTCTAGTAAATTTTTTTTTTAAAAGCTACAATATAAAATAATGGGTTAATAAAGACATGGAAGCTAATTATTCAAGCTCTTGTGAAAAATCATTACGTATTTGTTCTGTTTCTGAAGCAGGTTTCTTTCACTTTCATGCAGTGATAAAATAATAGAAAAATCATGCTTACTTATTTTATCTATGGAAAACCTCTGGTATCATCACGGTCATGGACGGAACAAGAAGAATGCTTCCGCAGTCAATTCTGGAAAACTTCCCCTTTGAGTTAAACCCAACCTTGTACTTGTCTCTCTCTCTGTTCATAATCCCCATCCTTGTGCTGAAGCTGACAAGAACAAGAAGAAACAAATTGAATCTGCCTCCATCCCCCCCTGGGTTTCCATTCATAGGCAATCTTCATCAGATTGGGACTCTGCCTCATCGTTCTCTCAAAGCTCTCTCACAAAAGTATGGCCCTCTCATGTTTCTCCACTTGGGTCAAAAGCCAACTCTTGTGGTTTCTTCTGCACACATGGCCAGAGAAATAACTAAATCCCACGATGTTGTTTTCTCAGATAGGCCTCAAACCACAGCTGCAAAAATCATTCTCTACGGATGCAAGGATCTGGGTTTCTTGCCCTACGGTGAAGAATGGAGGCTTAAGAGGAAAATATGCGTTCTTGAACTTCTCAGCCCAAAAAGGGTTCAATTCTTTCAGTTCGTCGTAAGGGAGGAAGTTGCAGATATGATCAGTAAGATTCGTGAAGCATGCGCAGATGGTGATAACAAAGGGTCTTGTGTGAATATGTCTGATATGATTGTTGCAGCTGCAAACAATATAGTTTGCAAATGTCTTCTTGGACAGAAGTTTCAGTCAGCAGATGGGAAGAGAAGCTTTGGAGACTTGGCAGCACAGATTAGTGCTCACACTATAGCTTTCAGTTTTGGAGACTTCTTCCCTTCATTGAGATGGATGGATGCTGTTACTGGATTAATTTCAAGGATGAACGCCACATTTAGAGAAGTTGATGCTTTCTTCGATGAGGTGATTGATCAACACAAGGCAGCTAGAAGAAATGAAGATGAGGATGGCAAATCAGAAAAGAAAGACTTCGTTGATATTCTTCAGCAACTTCAACAAGATGGTCAACTTGACTTTGAGCTTACCCAATTTGACCTCAAAGCAACGATAGTGGTAGCTACCCCTCTCTCTCTCTCTCTGAATGGAGTCCTCCGCATTCATACAATCTCAGAAAGTCTAGTTTGCATCAGTTCAATTGTTCAAAGTTGTTTCATTCTGACAATTGCAGGATTTGTTCCTGGGAGGAAGTGACCCTACGGCGACAGCTCTGGAATGGGCATTTGCAGAGCTGGTGAAGAATCCAAGAATTATGATGAAAGCTCAAGAAGAGGTAAGAAGAGTGGTCGGAAATAAGCCAAAAGTGGAAGACAGTGATGTGGGACAAATGAAGTACTTGGAATGTGTACTGAAAGAAACTTTAAGATTGCATCCTCCTGTTCCTCTTTTGATTCCAAGGGCCACAAGATCGAGTGTGACACTGGGAGGATACCATATTCCTGCAAAAACAAGTGTGTTTGTGAATGCATGGGCAATTCAGAGAGACCCAGAATTCTGGGAAAGACCAGAAGAGTTTGCTCCAGAGAGATTTGAGAATGATCAAGTTGATTTCAGAGGGCAAGACTTTCAGTTTATTCCATTTGGAAGTGGAAGAAGGGGATGCCCAGGAGTTTCATTTGGATTTGCATCACTGGAGTATTTGTTAGCTAATCTTCTGTATTGGTTTGACTGGAAGCTGCCTGAAACATGTAAATCTGCTGGAGACATGGATATGAGTGAGGCATATGGAATTACTTGCAGAAAGAAAGTACCAATTTGTGTGCAACCAATGCTGTACTCCATTAGATCTAAGTTTTGAAGGTCCAGTTTTTGTTTTTCTTTCAAGCTCGTGGTTTAAATTAACATTTTAAATAAATTAAAAAATGCTTGTAATTTGTGTCTGTACTCATGTTATCGAGTAGGTATGCTCTGCGTTGGCCAAAAAAAAACAAGGAAGAAAGTAGGTATGCTTTGTTTTGTTGAAGCTTGAATGTTGGAGTACATGTTTAAGGACTATACAGTTGCGATTGTCAAAGACATTTTCCACAGGGGGAATGGTAGGTTCCGCTTAATCATGTTTACAAAGATTATAACACTGCAGTCCACAGCTGATTATCTAAATAACATGTCTCGTAGTCTTAATAGCAATTATTGTCAACCTCCACCTTTTGTCAAGAGCCTAAAGGGGATGACAAATATTTGGTTCTAGTAAGATATCTTACATGTTGTAATCCCTTATCGATGGTCTATTTGAATGGATGGTAACAAAAGTAATTTATTTAATGTGATTTATGTTTGGATTAACTTTTGTAAATAAGTTAGTTTGTGAAAGTAAACTGTTTGGATTATGATTGACTAAATAATTTTATTTTGTAAAATATGAAAGTAAGGTGTTTGGATTATGATTAAATAAGTAATTTTAATTTGTAAAATCACCAGAATGAGTGTAAATTTTATTAAATAAGGAAAAATAAAGAAATATCAATTTACATAATATAATAATTTTAAATTATTTATAAGCTCCTGTATATCTTATTTATAAGTTCCAAATTTGAAGGGGTGTGATCCATTTTATTAATTTCAATTTGAATTTATAAGCTCCTGCTAATATCATATATTTTCTTTTATCTTTTTTATCATTCATTATAAGAACATATTTGAAAATAAACATATATTTCTAACTTATTTATTATTTTCAACTAATTTTAACTAATTTTTTGTTCTCTTCAAATTCGTTATTTAAGACTTATAATAAAAACCAAAATAGTAAATTTTTAAAATTTTTCTCGATTTATGTTTCAAAAGCCAAAACCATGTTTGTCATAGCTTTTTCATGCAAAAGTCAGGTTGCTTCACGGCCAATCCAAACTCTATAATTTTATGCATAGCACGTTTTATCATACCATCGCACATTTATGATGTCTAGACGCTGTTACAAACAAACTCTAAATCAATGGATTCCATAATTTTACTCCAAAAGACATTCAGTTTTTGGTTTAAAAAAAAAAGAAGTTATTTTTTTAATAATTTAAAGACATTATGCTATAAAGTAATTTATTTTATAGAGATTCTTAAAAAAAATTATTTTAGTTACCATTTTTGAAAAATGACAATTTAGTAGTTTTTATGATATTTTCACACTTCTCCATTTAAAAAAACTTGTTTATTGGTTATTTATTTTTAAATGTTATGATATATTCTTATATCCCCTTACTTCTCCAATATTATTTTTCAAATATCCCACCCGATTATTTTCAGATGCTACTCAAAAAAGCTTCTCAAAATAATTTAAACAAAATCTTCATTTTCATATATTTTTATTATTTTCAATAGTTTTAAAAAACATTGTAAAATTTTAGATAAGTGATATTTTCATGAAAATAGTTTACAACAAATGGGTCCATAATCATGTTAGGGCAGAAGCAGAGGCGTTTTAAGTGACTCTTGAGCATCATCTGTTCTTATTTCTCTATACCGCAAGCAGAGCTGTTCAGGTTTCGGGATCATACTCTTCCTCTATGAAGGAACTTTTACTCTCACTCAGTTTTCCTCTCCCATTGTGTCCCTTTATCTTCAGCTGAGAATTCAAACTATTATTGCTCATGATGTTAGAAAAAAAAATTCTGAAAACAGGGTTACAATGCTGGACAGGGCTATAATAAAAAATGTATAATAAAACCAAAATAGACTTCCTAAAACTAGAGAAATAATTAAAGAGTGCCGGAGAATATACGTGTGGCCATATTTCAACGCGATAACTTGGTACTCTTCCTGGATTCTGGAATCATCAATCAAGTGTATGTGTATCCTTGTGTCAAAATTGTGAGGAAACGTCTAAAGGCTTGCCTCGTGAAGTTGTACTGATGCGCACTCCTGCTAGGCGCTAGCCATGTCCCCATATTAATTGGGCCTTCCACGTGCTCCTATGGCATATGAAACATTATCCTTGAGCAGCAGAGCACGTACAGTAACTCAGACGCAGCAAAATTTTTAGCCCTCTGCAGTTTAATCAGCATGAAGATGGTGCCTCCTCCTTTGGCAGCGAGTAACATACCAGGCAGCGTGTTTCTGTAGGCCCATGCCAAGTAGAACCTTGAGGCTTGCCAGCATAACATAGGTCACTGCTGAAAAGAGAACGACCCAGAAAAGACTCCACGGAAGAGGATAGTACGGAAAGTGAGCAGCATACACAGGAGTCAACACTCGAATGACCTGAGAATAAGTAATACAGATATGGAATCAGTAGCAAAAAAGGCAAAAAGAAAAATGAAATTTTTAAATCACCAGTGCTCACCACACAAGCAGGAGCAAGAGGAACAAAAGTCAGATGTTTCTTCACACCCTCCGTTTGCATATTTAGAGTCTAGAAAATTGAAACAGCAGAAATATATATATTCGTAAGAAGTGTTATAGCAATGTCACAATAAATAAATAAATCATCTTAAACCTTCAAAGTTGTTAATCACTCTATATATTTATTAAAAAAATAATAATAATATAATAACTCGGAACGCATTAACAATGGGCTTTCCAAAGTGAGTATTGATCTCTTGCTATCTGATACTCTCAATGCCCACATGCACATTATGCCGGGAACCAGGACCATGCACATTATGCCGAAAACAGCAAATTGCATAGGCAGATAAATTAGATAAATAGTAAGAAATCTCAGAGAACTAATAAATTCCGAAGGAAGACCCAGTTTAAGTGATATAAAGGAATTGAACCATATTTGCTGTTTTCCCTGGTTCAAAACGATGCTATCCAAATACGAAATAGATGGAAAACAAAGTTTCATTTGATCCCCTTCCAAGCACAACTCATTGAAGCAAATGTCTTCAAAAACGCATTTATCTTTAAATCATGTGTTTCGATATATTTTAGCGTGATGCTAATGAATCCAATCAAGTTTTCAGCTCTGAACATTCACTTGTATAAATATACAGCAATTATCGCTGACGTGATTCCAAGATGCTGTTTATATGGTTTTTAAGCAATAATCAACCAATCGTAAACCGTGTGGCTGGTGCCCACAAGGAAGCAGATGAAAAATACCTGTTTGCAAAGGTCTTCAAGGAATTCAGAGTATGCGATGGGTTTAATGTCATTAAATTTGGCGATGAATGAGTGCTTGATAACATCAATAGCTATTTCACATGAATAAACCAAGCCAACATCCTGCACCATCCAAAATATCCATATCAGAAGCAAAGCTGGGTCAAGCGAGGAAATTGGTTCCAACAAAATAAATTGCTTCAATAAATACTTGGTGCTAAAATTTTCTGAGTAATCTTACAAGGAGAAAACTCTTAAACCAGGGGCCCTCTGCTTCCAGAATATTTTGAGCCAGAACGAATAAGATAAATGCTGAAATATGGAATCTCTCAACAGAATCTGCTTGCCAGATATGAGTATAGAAAGAAGGAAAGAGAGAACAGGAGGAAAAAAATATCAGACCAAGAAGTTTGGGGTGCAAAAAGAGCAAGAGTAATAAAAACATCATATGCAGAACAGCAATCATATCAACCTCTTCTTTAAAGATTACTTAGCGCATTAAATTAAATAGTTAAAGGTAGATTTCCTAGCAAGCAAGACAGCGCAGAAGAATTAACAGCAAATATTAATTATGACTATACCTGATAAGCCATGTTTAATTGAAAATTTAAACTTAAGGGAAAAGGTTTTCTCCTGATCCTAGTCATGGGACAAATGAGTATGGGCGAAAAGGTGAGACAGGTCAGCCACATAATCTATATCAAAACTGAATATCAGCCAAGTTTAAAATTCAAGATATCAAATAAATATTTATTTGGTTGACATAATTATAAGAAAGGCACATAATCCTATCAAAACAAGCATATATTCATGCTGAGAACAAGTGTCATGGAAAATAATGTTCACAAATAGCTCTGGAATTGAAACAAACACATCCTATCCTCACAACGCCACAGAGAAAAAATATACAGTAATGTCGCAGAGAAACTCACCAAAGTACACCAAACTGTGAACATTATCCCTACTATATCGCTTGAACACATTGCTCTTAATCTCCGCAAAGTTATTTGACACCAGCAGGGCAAGCAATGCATTGTTGTGAGCAACTATACAGGTTGATAAAGTGATTGCCTGAACTAATAAGATAAAAGAATGAATGAGTGCAAACAGTCAAGGAACCACGTCAGCCTTTGCTCCTTTTCTCTTATGCCTTCACACAAGAAAAATTAATACCCAAACTACTGGCAAAGAAAACTATTATTCCAAAAATAAAGGATATTTGAAGCAGCCACAGCTAAAGACTGATCAGCAATATATCTCCGTATCCAGAATCTCATACTTTCTGATGGACAAGTTGCAAGTCCTTCTGCTGAATGAAATAAGGTTTGCAATACATCCCCATTAAAACTTTGACATAGTTTATCAAATATCTGCAAGAACAATTGAGGATCAGTTATAGCAGTAGGCAAGCATCAAGAAGTTATACTTCTCCATCACCCAGTTTCTTCAGTCTATTCAGCTCACCTCTAACACATTGTAGACGACATATAATTTGATTGTTCCTTGACCACGGATCATATGATAAATTAAGCTGATATCTGAAGCAACAAAAGTGCAAGGGGGAACACAAATCAAAATCTGATAATTATAAAACAGCCAAAATCTGATAAAACTCTTACCAGTAGTAAAAATGAAAATATATAACATAGGGCATCGAACTATAGTTGTACCTGTTCGCTGCAAAAGAATGACTCCACAAGCCATAATTATAAAACAGCCAAAATCTGATAACTCAATTGCAGACAGATTCTTGAACTGCCTGCCAAAAGCATGATCAGGTCAAATTGTAAATTAAAAATCAAGACAAACTACCAATCTAATAGAACAGAATTCTAACATGGAAGAATCAGGAATGTATCCAGTAAAAATATTTATTAAAAAAAAAAAAAAAACCTATACCATTTGGAATTCTCATTGAATCAATTGCATACTTTGGGTTCTCAATCAAAATCACCTTGATTCCTCTCTCTTCAACTACGGCATATGAGCATTAGCAGGCATATACTAAATCTATACAGCTTATATCATAATTGCAAAACTTGGAAAGCATACACTGTAAGTTGAGCCCATCATAGGCATGGCTAACAACACTTAAGTACACAGAAATAGTATCAAGAAATGGTGGCAAACCTTGTTTTTAGAAGCCTCCAAATGGTCATCACTATCCTTGTTGGCATGATGGTTAAGAGTGACAGAAACGAATCAAAGCAGACGAAGAAACCAACATTTATAAGCTGCGAATGTATTCCATGTTTTAGATGCCATAATGTAGAATTCACATGTATTAATGAAGATATGTGACCACAGATTAACTACTGTCCAGTAAATGCCGAAGGTTTGGAGTTTCACATAACTTTCTTTCTTCACAATTTTTTAAATTTGATAATTATTGGGACAAATACAGGCACCTAAATACCAGGGTGAAAGTCCAAACTCCATAGATTACACCATAGCATTTCAAACAGATATTCCGCCTTTTTAAGGGTGAAAGCAAAAGCATACCAATTCACATCTCCATGGTAAGCGGAAGATAGTGTCATAAACTCTTTCTCGTTCTTTCTCATTACCGAGAGTTGTTGTGCTCCGTAGAGAATTTCCAGTGTACATTTCCTCCATGAAGCATTTTAGTGGTGATTTATCCGCTGAAAACATGTCTAGCATCAAAATGCATCAACACAAGGTTAGTTAATAAGAACGAAGAAATGGCATTAGTAAAATAAATTAATAAGACACCAACTTCATGGAGAGAAAGGCGGTTAACAGAGTGCTTACTATGATCAGAAACATTCAGACCATATACTAATTTTGAATTATTAAAAAAACAGCTAAAGCATGGCAAAGGATATAATTCTCATGGGAATTGCCCCACATCTCCCACTCTCATCCACTGATATGCAAGCATGGAGATCAATCACCATATGGAACCGTAAGAATAAATCAAGTCAGTGGATTACTATATTTTCTACGACATAGAGCTATTCTTATTTCCATGTCTGATAGCAAGGCTACAACACATCACTGTGGGCATGGGACAAAAATGCTTTCCTTTTCCCAACCTATATCTCTTGAAGCTGATGTACGATCGAGGCGTAACATAAAATGAGCTGCGGTAATTTCAAATGATTCAAGGTATAGATTATTAAAGATGAGGATCTGAATAGATGAGAACGGAGAAGTCGAAAGCTATTTAGATTCAGTAATGATGAATGGACAACATCTTACAGAAGATTTCGATGAATTGATAAAAAAAAATGTGACCTAGTAGAGAAGAAAGACAAACTTTTTAAACCAATATTATGAAACCTTCCCAGGATCGATCATATTGAAGACCGTAATACACATGCAACAGGGACACATTCACTCACTATTAGGATCTTCCGCCATAAGACGATTCCAATCCAATGATCTTGCCGAGTCTAACTGTGAAACGACATTCCGATGTGGCTCGCTCCTCTCCTTCTCCACCGAACTGGCCTTCGCGACACTATCGTCCTTCTCATCACCATCAACATTTGAAGACCCCAAGTCCTCACAATTACCACCATTGACAGTTCTGAGCCTTAATTCACCAAAATTAAACCCCTCACCAGCACGCACACCCTGGAACTCGGTCTCCGCCACTGGTGCCACTGTACAAACACTCGTTTTACTCTCGTCCGGTGCAATTATCTCCTCGCAGATAACAGTTCCAACCGCATGGTATCCCTGACTGTCGAGCTCAAACCCGTTTACGCAACAAGCTGCTCCATGATTGAATAATACTTCCCCGTTCGCCGATGACGAATGTAGATCTCTGGAGTCAGAGGAAACCGAATTAGATTTAACAGTTTCTCGCTCAGCGATCGGATCTTCGGGTATGCAGGGCTCAATAAGCTTCTTCTTCCTGGAGCTTTTGTGCTTGCGCTTCTTCCGGTTAGACTTATCGGGAGAAACCAAAGGGGCAGGCTGGGATTGTTCAGCCGTAACAACGTTGATTCGACTTGGACCCGATTTGGATCGATGGCGGTCAGAGTCATCTTCTTCATGGGAGCTACTGTCGCTGAGAATCTCGAAAGAGAGCTTTCTGCCGGAGGATCGCACCGCCATGACCAAGGAAACCTCAGCCCAAAACAATCAATCAAACAATACTTGAACTAAATAATCGAATTCGCATGGAAATTGAGATTGACATCAAAGAAGGAGGAAGAAGATGAATGATGCTTCGGAGATTCTAAATTGTGTGACACTCCTCTTCGCCATAATGCAGTCCAGCCGGACTCGTCTCATTCGCGCTTCGTGCCTCCCCTGTTCCACATGTACCCATTTACCCCTTCAGTCTTGCGTAAGACAAATTTTTTACATTTATTAGTTTTTCTTAAATTAACCTTATTAATACTACCTCCAATTCTAATTATAAGAGCCAGTCGATTAATTTGTAGAGATTAAAGAAGTTGAGTTAGTTATTTATCATAAATAAGTGTTGTCTTTTCTAAAATATCCTTACTAATCAAGTGTATTGACTAGAACTCTTACTATTAAAAGGGCTACTTTGAAAAAAAAATGTATAAATATGATAGACAAAGTGGATTGGAGTCTTATATTTAGGACCAAAATAAAAATTAAATAGGGTCTTATATTAAGGACCGGAGGTAGTACTCTTTTAAACATAATCAAGTAAAAATAAAAGAGAGAAGGAAGACATTAAGAAAGATGATTATAGTATTTTAGAGAAAATATATCATATTTCTTATAATTAACTAACTTACCTAACTTCATTAATCTAATCAAATTAGTTAAATAGATCTTATATTAAAGATCGGGAGAGTATTAATTAAATTAATCCAGGTAAATCTGCAATTTCTTCCTTTATATTCAGATTCATCATTCATCTGGTTTTGATTTTGAAAACTGGATAAAAGGTATAAAAGTTGTTTTATTGATTATTTTTGTAGTATTAAAAAATAATGTACAGTGGATTATTTATTTTAAAAACGATTCATACACTTTCAATTAATTAAATTAAAATTTTGGGTAGGAAAGTATTGTTGGAATTAGAAAAGAATATGCCCGCTTAAATTAATTTGCGGCACAAAAAAGGCCTATGTTGAATTCGTGGTCTGTATAATATTTTATAGGAAAATTCTCACAAATTGAACTGAAAATTATTGAATTTCAAATTAATGTGTGATTATTTATGAATCAAGGTTATTTTGGTGAGAATTTTATATACATATAGAGTCCTTCTCATTATATATAAACTCAATAAGTGGCCGTCGATAATACATGCATAAGAAAAAAATAAAGAATTCATCCTGACAAATATGATTTACTTGTCGGTGTCTGCATTTCCAAAATAATATGAATCGACCTCTGTAATTGTGAATGTTTGACGAGCTAATCCCTATTCCCATTGAAACTTGAAACCATGAAAAAAAAAAAAAGGACCAGACCGGCCAGTTCAATCGGTGAGCTGGCCTGATATCCGGCATGAGTTAAGGTGAAAACCAGCCAGCTTTTGAGCCGGTGTTAAACCGGTTGAGCCGGTAAGAACTGGTATTAAACCGGGTAACCAGCTAGTTTGGGGGGTTACCTGGTTTACTAATTATCTCCCCTCCCAGAGCCAAAACGATAGCATTTTTATTATAAAAAAAATCGAATCCAAGTCCGAAATTCAAACTCGCTCTCACCTTTTGCCTCACTGGAGAAGCCATGGACGCTGCTAAATGAAGAGGTAGAAGCACAGGAAGTCATAGAAAAGAAAACCCAGAACTTTGTTTAGATCTGTGTGTCACTTGGAAGCACCATTCTGCTCATGGAATACTGGAACGCAAGAAGGAAGATGACAGAGTAGGATGCATGATATGCAGAGAGAACAAAAATGGCAGACTGTGGTCTCAATTCTATTTGAGAAAGAAAGAGAAATTAGAGGAATGAAGCGATTCAATTGAGAAAGAGAAATACGTGTTTCAAGAAGAAAAGTTAAGTCACTCCATCGTTCAAAGGAAGACAGCGAAAGAAAAAACTGACAATTCATGTTATAGTGGGGGAAAATGAGTAATAACGTGGGAGAGAGAAGAATGAGATTAAAAAAAAAAAAATGATTTCATCACGCGAGGAAGAAGAAGGGAATAGGGAAAGAAAAAAAGAAAAAGAAATAAAAAAAATTCATATATGTGAATATTATTTTTTATAACTAAAATATGAACATTTTTACTTATTTGAATAAATTGAATTAATACCAGTTTGATCATGGTTTAATCCTGATTTGACCTATTAACCTTCAAAAATACTGGTTTACTGACCGTTTTGGTTTTTTTTTTTTTTTTACCTTGCTTGAAACTTAAATAACCCAAGGCTCATGAGTCCACATGGACTGCGATGACGAGAAATTGGTGAGGTGGCGTTGAGTCAACCATTAATAATTTAATAAAACGGCTCACGAGCATCGCACCGTCCCTCAGTTTGTTAACTCCCCTGGGCATGATCAGTTTGATTGTTAAACAAGTCAAATTTTAAAGACTGAATCAGGACAGGTTAAACTTTACATATTGAGTGATACTCCTCTATTTTTATTTGTACGGCGAGAAGAAATTTTTTAATTCTAATTATAATGCAGAAAAAAATTATAATTTTACCTTTATTTATCATTATACTTACTTTGTTTTCATAATATTAAATAAGAATAAAATTAAAAAATTGTTGAATTTTAAATAAGAGTTGATAAATTTTAATAATTTTTTATCTGTATGAAATATGTTGAAAGTGATTTATAAATAGAACTAGAGTACTTGAGTTAAAATTTAGAAATTAAATTATTTTTCCTACTAAATAATTAAGTACTACCTCCGGTCCTAATTATAAGACCCAGTTGATTTATTTGAGAAGATTAGGGAAGTAAGTTAAGTTAGTTACTTGTAATAAATAAGTGTTGTCATTCCTAAAATATCCTTGCTAATTAAGTGTATTGGCTAGAACTATCATTATTAGAAGGATTATTTTGGAAAAAAATGTATAAATATAAGAGACAAAATGGATTGGGACCTTATAATTAGGACCAAACAAAAAATCAAACGGAGTCTTATAATAAGGACCGGAGGTAGTATTTCAAGTGTTGAGTCAAAAATATAGCATTATACCCACATTTATAAAGTTAACATATTGGGCTTCCTTAACAAAAAAAAACGCTATTGGGCTAATTTATGGTTCCCATGTCTAATCACCTTGACCACATTATTTGCAAAACTAGTTGCTGTATACTTTAGGCTGACGAGGGAGGAGAAGACTTATCCGGTTGCTAACATTTAGACCGTTCAACAAGGATCAAACAATTTCCTGGCAAATAATAATAA
Source organism: Neltuma alba (assembly GCF_004799145.2). Classification (NCBI taxonomy): domain Eukaryota; kingdom Viridiplantae; phylum Streptophyta; class Magnoliopsida; order Fabales; family Fabaceae; genus Neltuma; species Neltuma alba. The sequence continues at coordinate 96,093 of NW_021634094.1, read as the reverse complement.
TAAGGATCAAACGATTTAAACTTCGATTATATTCATCTTAAAATTTGGGTTTTTTCCCCCTTTCTTCCTCTTTTTTATGTAAATATTTTGAATCTTTATCATTTTTTTCACTTTGATTTTGAATCGCCCTTCCTTTTGAATCTTCCATTTGCAAATGTACCTGGAGGAAGATGTTAATACCAATTGGAAGGATAAGGTGGTGCAGGATTAAAGAATTAATAATAACCATTGCAAATGAATTAAAATGAAAAATGCGGGAAGAATATGATGAAAAATGAGAAAATGGATTAAATTGCTTTCCCATATATACATATATAGAGAGAGATCCATCAAGGAAATTGTTGAACAATCCTATAAAATGAAAACATAATTGAACTAGAAAAAAAAATCCAAATGAAATCCATCACGTGGTTATGCGAATAGAAATTTGAACGATTGTATATTTTTCTAATAAATAATGCTATAATTAATATTAATGTGCTCTGTAATTGTTTGTAAGCGATTTAATTTATTTAAGAAAAATGAGATGAAATGAAATTAATTTTGACACACAAAATAACAGTTCTCGTCGTCGTCATCTAGATATAGAATATCAGTATCTTTTTTAATGAAAATTTAAACATTAATTCATTACATTATGAATGACTAACTTCTTCTGTTACACTCACGTTGTGTTGGTTGGTTTGGTTGGTTAATCATAATTATCACAAAGGGAATACATGCCACTAATATAGGCCTTTTGTTTTGGATTAATAAAAAAGAAACAGAATGAATATGCATGGAGAATATTATTGCTAGCTTACCCTCCACGGGAAAATACTGATTTGTTTTTTCACAGGTTTGTATGTTAAGTACAACTTCTAGACCCTCTTCCATTGAATGCTTGCTTTGTGAATTACTACCTCCAGTCCTAATTAGAAGAGCTAATTGACTAATTTGAAGAGATTAAGGAAATAAGTTAAATTAGTTATTTGTAATAAATAGGTATTGTCTTTTCTAAAATATCATTGCTAATCAAGTTTATTGGTTAGAACTACCATTATTAGAGGGACTACCTTGAAAAAAATACATAAATATGAGAAACAAAATGGATTGAGGTTTTATAATTAGAACCAAAATAAAAGTCAAACGAGTTCCTATATTAAGAACCAGAGGTATTATTTCTCTTGCCAGTGCCAACTAAGCTTTAGTTTCTCTCCATGTGCACTTTCATGCAGCCTACAATACCTGACAACAACAAAAAACCTGTGGAACCCTTTTGTTATGAATTTGAATATTGTCTGCGGAAAAAACTATAATTGGAGAGATTTAATTTTCTCCATCAATAATACGGGCTAAACAGATTTGCCAAACAAGCACAAACAGTAATTCTTCCATTTATTTTTATAAGATTAAAATTAATTCTCAGGAATGACATATTTATCGTTACACATATCAACCAACAAAATATCATTCAAGCAAACAATCAGGCCAGTGCTTTACGACCATAATAAGCATATTGAGTTAATCAATCAATAAAATCATGGTTATATTTTATTTTTTTTATTTTTTTGGGTTATTGATCCTGAAAAGACATCGTTTTGAGTTAAAATAAATAATTTGTTGTCTATATACTTGTGAATTTATTTAAATATTATTTTAATTATGACTAGTCTAATCCACCCTGTTTTTTTTTAACCGAAACTCCCGATTTGAATTATTAACCTGTGAATTAATGTGTTGACTGATTTATAGACCGATCCAGTTTTATTGAGCATCAAAATAATGATGTTGAAATTGGAGTAGGACCATAGAATGAAGCATGGGTAAAAAGCAATGAGATTCATTGGGGAAGCGTGAGGCCCGAATCTCATATAGTGGGCAACTAATAAAGAATATAAACACTGGCATTGTCAAGCCCCCCACCCTCCCCGAAAACGCACTGCACTCAATAGTCAATATGCCTCCCTTTTTTCTTGGCCACAGCCTCCCCTTTTCTTTTCTTTTCTTTTCCTTTTTTCATGTATAAATATCTTCTGCCAAAGACAATCATATTTAAGATACTATAAACTACTAAATGTGAGTATTTTTTTCAGCACAGATTTCAATCTTGATTCGTCAGGTTGTGGGGGACTAATATTTTTGCTAGTCCCAACCCCAACTTTTATACCTTTTTTTTCTTTAGATGGTAGAACGTTAAGAAGAGGGGTACTTCAGGGGATTAAGGTTCAAACTCATCATCTCTTCTCCAATCTGGTCTACCTCTCAAGTACTACTTCCGGTCTTTAATATAAGACCTTGTTTGACTTTTATTTTGGTCATAAATATAAGATCCCAATTCACTTTGTCTCTCATATTTATACATTTTTTTCCAAAATAATACATCTAACAATGATAGTTCTGGATAACAAACTTGATTAGTAAGGATATTTTAGGAAAAACAACACCTATTCATTATAAATAACTAACTTAACTAAGTTTTTTAATTTCTCTAAATTAGTCAACTGGGTTTTATAATTAGGATCAGAGATAGTAATATCTTCGCTCATTTCTTGTAGCCACATAAAAGGTTTCATGCTTCTATTGGCATTACTTAACTTAGTTATAGGATCAGAATTAGATTTCCCCTTCTTTGAACATTAAAAAGAAAAATGTCATTATGTTAATTATGGAGAGCTAGAATAACGCATTTTTCCTTCTCTGAACGTAATCGAAGGGTTGCTTAAGGTAAACGGTGCATTGTGGGGGAGGCGAACATAGGGTCCCCCAATCTGGAAGAGTAACGAGTGAATGAGAAAGAAAGTAACGAAAAAGCGCAAAAAGGCAAAGCACTTTGAAGGGTTCAGAGCAGTCGCTTTTGACTCGAATGTTTATGTGATGGAACTGGGTACGTGGGGCCCGCCACAACTACCGTTTCCTTTTCTCCGTTTTTTTTTTTTTTGACCTCGCTTTCCTCCACTTTTCTACTGCCAATCCATGGCCATTCTCCCCACTGAAAACACCATCAAATATAATTATTTTGAAAAATACTAAAATTAAATCGAGACTTACTTGATAAAAGCCATTTGTTGTGATTCAAAATATACAGGGTTAATACATATTTTAGTCTCTCAAGTTTTATCTCATCTTGATATTAGTCCCTCAAGGGCCAATATAGTCTAAGTTTTATTATATCATAAGAATCAATGTTATAAATAAATAAAAATCTCAGGAACCAAAACTTATGATTTAAAATTTGAGGGACCAAAACCAAAATGAAAACAAACTTGAGGGATCAGAGTTTGTATTAAACCTACAAATAATTAAATCATAATTAAATTATCAAACAAATCTAATGATTGTCCAAGCTCATTCTGTAATAGTATTAGATTTATCAATACTATTTCTTTCAGTTTTTCATGTAAGAATTACTTAATTAGTTTGGATAAATTAAGAAATTCAAATAAATTAATTAATTATAACAAGTGTGACATAATTTTTTAAAATACTATTATATAATTTTAAATTATATATCAATTTATGATTAAGATAAATTAGCTTAAAAAATGATAAATAAGAAATAACATAAATTGAGATATTATATTGAAAATTAATCTAACTCCCAACTAACTCTTAGTACAAAGAATTCTTAACTAACTCTTATATTAATATTTATAAATAGCATATATAGTATAAAGAGCAAGAATTTAAATCCCAATTTGAATCCTGCTTCGTCGTAGGGGTGTTTACGGGACGGGATGGGACTGAGACCGGCCCGTTCCGATCCCGTCTCGGTGAACAGAACGGGACAGAGATTTTGTCTCGTATCCCGTCCCGTCCCGATTCTATCCCGATCCCGAGCCGGGACGGGACCGAGACGTCCCGCTTCTTCTTTTTTTTATATATAAAATACTATAATTTTTTTATGAATTTTTTTATGTTATAATACTTATTTTTTATTGGGCTTCTAAAGATAAAAATATTATAAAAAAATATTATGTAGAAAGCTCAATTATATAGGATAAAAAGGTGTAAAAATAATACTGTAAAAAAATACAGTAAAAAAAACTATATAATAATTTTATAAATTATTTTATTGAGAAATGAGATTTTTTTGAGATAATAGTACAACTTAAGAGCTACAAAACACCATAAAAATAAAATTTATTATTAATAAGTAAATTGAATAATCTAATAATAATTATTAATAAATAATTTTTTAAAAAAATCCCGGGAAGGGACGAGACCACACCGTCCCGCGTCTTGTCCCGTCCCGGTTAGTGTCTCGTCCTATCCCGTTTTTGTCTCGTCCTGAAATTTTTTTATCCTGTCCTATCCCATTCTGAACTCACTAAGATCAGAACGGGACAAATTGAACACTCCTACTTGGTCGTATAGTTAAAGAGTATAGTCCCTTTCACATGCACACATAAAACTTTCTTGGCATGTGATCCTGTTTTGACTTATTTATCTTACTGACACTTTCCGTTCTGCGTATATTTCTGTTATTTAAACCAAGTTGGTCCTTTCTTTCCCATTCCCTCTCATCTCCAAAATAGTATCAAGACTACCCTCTGTCAGTATCGACGCCTAACTTATGCAAATTATAAGTAGTGTAATACATCTATCATCACGCGAAATTTTTATATATTAATGATAACACAATAATTAACATGTGAAATAAAAAAGGAAACCATGCTGGAAATAAAAATACACAATAAAGATAATTTTTATGAGTGGTTTCATCATAATTAATAATTTAAAATAAAGAGTATAAATAAGAACTTAAAATATTTAAAGATATATTAAGATAAACCTCACACAGTCATTTCATCAAATATGTAAGAAAATTAAATTCTCTTTGTTTTGATTCTAAATAAATCAGTATTGGATATGAGGATGTTTTTATAAAGTCTGTATTTGCAGAGTTCTCTTTTTGTTCCAAAAAAAAAATTGAGGCGGAAGTTCAAAATTAGCTGCATCAGCATGGCTCTCAATTTTGTAAGTAATGTCTCTAGTTGCACTTTTTTATAATATTTTATATTAAAATACTTTTTTAAATCTAAATATAAAATTTATTTTATAAGGTAAATTACACAACAAAATGATACACTTAAAATGATACATTTAGTACCGGAGTAGTACTAAACTAAATGTGGATGGTGTAAGATGTTTATTCGATCCAGATTTGTGATATCAGCTACGATAATGATGCCCAAAATAGTAGGTATAGTAAAACCATTTTGAGCAGCTGGTAATAATAATATGTGCGTATATATTCTTTGACCAATTAAATTTGTTATTAGTATAAAAATACTATCTCCGATCCTAATTATAAGACTAAGCTAACGGATCTGAGGAGATTAAGGAAATAAGTTGAGTTAGTTATTTGTAATAAATAGATGTTGTTTTTCCTAAAATATCTTTACTAATCAACTATATTGGATAGAAATATAATTATTAGAAGGACTACCTTAGAAAAAAAATACATAAATATGAAAGACAAAATGGATTGGAATCTTATATTTAGAACTAAAATAAAAAACAAATAAAGTCTTATATTAAGAACCGGAGATAGTATTTTTTAAAATAATTAAACTATGTCAACGACTAATCAAAATATATTGTAAAATTTTAATTGCATTTTCCCATCATTTAAACCAAAATTAAATAATTAACAGTACTTCATATTTGTAATATAAAGGTTTTTTTTGCAGCGCGGCTATGTAACAGAGGCAGTAGTTAATAGGATCTTTAACCCTATCCTTTGGGATTTACGCTGCGTTCTCCTTCGTTCGTTTGGCTATTTTTAGCGCCAAGTTTGTTGGTTGGTTTGTTGGAGGCTCCGTGATCACCCTGGAGGCTCGCTTCTCTTTCCCTGCTCTTCTCCTTTCCATTCCCATTGCTCGTTCCCTCACTCCTCGCTTCCTTTCTCTCCTACTTTCCGATCCTAAAAGTTCGCACTTCTTCTTCCTTCATGGAAGCCATGTCTGTGACCTCTTCTTCCACTTCCTCCTTCTTGTCAATCTCACTCAACCCCACCGCCGCCTCAAAACCAACCTATTTCAGGCTTCAATCGCATCAGCCCTTATTCAAGCCTATCAAATGCATCCAATCCCATATCCCTCATTCAAACTCTGTGGAACCAAACCCTCGAAACTCTGCTTCTGGCTTTGGATGCTCTGCTGTCACTTTCTCGGCATCGCAAACCGCCGAGCTGGTTTCTTCGAAGCTTCAGTGCTTGGTCGATGAATTTCGAGGTTTGTCTGAGCCCATCGATCGCGTCAAGCGTCTGTTGCATTATGCGAATCTTCTTCCCCCTATGGAGGATTCAGCCCGCGTCGACTCGAATCGAGTCATGGGTTGCACTGCGCAGGTTTGGTTGGAAGTGAGAATCGACAGCGAAGGGAAGATGAGATTTGCGGCTGATAGTGACTCAGAAATCTCAAGGGGGTTTTGCTCATGCTTGGTTTGGATGCTCGACGGGTGCGTTGCAGAGGAGGTTTTGAAGGTGAAAACGGATGATTTGGTGGCTCTTAACGTTGGTTTACCTGGAAGTGAGCGTTCAAGAGTAAATACTTGGCATAACGTTCTGATTAGTATGCAGAAAAGAACAAAGCAACTGATAGCAGAGAGGGAAGGCAAACCGCCCTTTGAGCCTTTTCCCTCCTTGATCGTGGCTGCTGATGGAGTTCATCCTAAAGGTAGCTACGCCGAAGCTCAGGTTAGCAATATCTCGCCGACCTTTTAGTTCTCTCTGACTTGCGCTGTATATCTAGTCAACATTTTTTTTTTGAAAAATAATTTCTCAATGGGCATGATTAAAGTGAATTGAAATTCACAATAACAGCATCTTTTTTTGTATGAAGTTATATCAAGTGTCGACTGTTGATCATGTTCAATGGGCATAACTGTAAGCTTGAAACAAACAATTTGTTTCGTTTGCGGCGTGGCTTGGTTTTTATTTTAAAGAAACTGTTTGTCCACGTACACACAGGCGCAGAAACATGGACTGAAATTTTGGGTTAAATACGGCTACCATGGTAATACTCAGTGAGGACGATGGTGATTATCTACAATTGGGATAACTTCTTAACTTTCTGAATGATTTTCTCTTGTAAAATCTACTACTAGAACCCTTACAACTGTTGCCCGAGAAAGGTGGTATCTTTTCTAAATATGACTCTTCTAGCATAAAAAAAGCGAAGAAATGCCTCAATTCACAATTCTTGGCGGAATCATCTTATCTGTCCAAGGAAGATATGAGAGAACCGCTGTTAGTTTGTGCCTTTTTCTGTTGTAACAATCTGATGCGTGATGATTTTGTCTTCTTTCATGATTGTTAGTCAGTGGTGAACATTTAAATTTTGGTCTTCCTCTTGGTTATTTTCATTGACTTCCCAACTAAAACAACTTCTATTTAACAAGCTTTTGGAGAATTTACAATATCTCATTTACAAATGGGGAAAGATGCCTTGGAAGTTGAATTAATGTTATGCTTGCTTCTTCTGAAAGTTTCATGTTTCACAATGATGCCATGTAATCACAGGATAAGCTATAAGCCCGTTTACTACATCTGGGCAATCATGTTCATTGCACAGTAAACAGGCGTGGAATATTAACCTGACAGCATTAAATACCTAATTTCCTTCTAGCTTTCTTGCAGGCAAAATACCTTTCACCAGATGATTTAAAGATTAATGAACTTGCCAGTGTGCTCAAGGAGAAGAAAATTGGCGTTGTTGCACACTTCTACATGGATCCTGAAGTTCAAGGCATCTTAACTGCTGCTCAGGAGCAGTGGCCTCATATCCATATATCTGACTCATTAGTCATGGCAGATTCAGCTGTCAAAATGGCAAAAGCTGGGTGCCAATTCATAACAGTGTTAGGTGTGGATTTTATGTCAGAAAACGTGCGTGCTATCCTTGACCAAGCTGGTTTTGGCGAGGTATGCCTTTCTATTGTATTTTCTTAGTTTTGAACCTAGCCATCGGTTAAGGTAATGCAGAGGTGATGCTGACATGTGAAGCTTGTCTAAAAAGAACTCTATATTGCACTTCCCTCGTAACGTTGGTGCATAGCTTGTATTACCCATTTCCCATGTGTTACAAGAAAAGATATTGAATAAGTTCAGTATTGGCGCAACATATTAGTCGGTAATCCTTGAAATTCTTCTCTTTGGGAATTACATGCAGGTTGGTGTGTATAGGATGTCAAATGAACGTATTGGTTGCTCTCTGGCTGATGCTGCTGCCACTCCTACGTATATGAAATATCTCGATGCAGCTTCTAGTTCTCCTCCTTCTTTGCATGTTATATACATTAATACTAAGTTAGAGACAAAAGCATATGCTCATGAGCTTGTGCCAACAATAACCTGTACTTCGTCAAATGTTGTCCAGACTATTCTACAGGTTAGTAGGATACAAACTCTTGATATTGCTCTTTGGCTTTGTAATCTCAAATGGATGCATCATGTGATGAGCACCAAAGAGCCCTTTTTTATTCTTTTATTTATGTGTATGTAGCTCTCGTTTTGTGCAGGCTTTTGCTCAAATACCTGCTTTGAACATATGGTATGGACCTGATTCCTACATGGGTGCAAATATCAAAGAGCTGTTCCAGCAGATGACAGAAATGACTGATGAAGAGATTGCTGAGCTACATCCAGAGCACAATCGAGACTCTATTAGATTGCTACTACCCCGACTGCACTATTATCAGGTAAGATCTTTTAGAAATATTTGAAAAGCTAAGATACAGTTGAGTTTGTATGCATTTGGATTGGAAGTGATTATATGAACCGTCTTCATGCTCATCCTTCAACTGTTTATGGCTAACTCCGAGCTTTCCCCCCTCACTTCTTTTGATGCTTGACAATGACGACACCTTGATTGATATTTCCATTCATATTCTATATTTTCCTTTCCTCCCATTTTCTAACTTCCAGCTATTGGGACTTCGTTATGTTTTTCTTTTCGAGTTCAGATCTTAATTTTTGACGCATGACTTGTAGAAATTTTCCATTCTACCAATTTTACACGAGATTTTTCCTGTAATGCTTGAATATCACTTTTGGTTCACCAATTTTACTCTTGAGATTTTTCCTGTAATGCTTGAATATCGCTTTTGGTTCATTTCCCCTTTTTCAAGAGGACTTGAATGTATAGCTAACTTGCCATTTTCATCAACATGTTCTTTTGTGTTTTTCCTAGTTCTAACCATTCTAGTTCTATATTATTCATTTCCTTACTATGGACTCCTGATGTCAGGATGGAACATGCATTGTACATCATCTTTTGGGCATGAAGTAGTGAAAAAGATAAAAGAAATGTATTGTGACGCATTCCTTACTGCACATCTTGAGGTCCCTGGAGAAATGTTTTCCCTGGCTATGGAAGCAAAAAGAAGGGGAATGGGCGTGGTTGGCTCCACCCAGAACATCTTAGATTTCATAAAGGAGAGGGTTCGAGAAGCATTAGATAGAAATGTAAATGATCATCTCCAATTTGTTTTAGGAACAGAATCTGGGATGATAACTTCAATTGTGGCAGCAGTACGTAATTTGTTAGAGCCTACAAAATCATCTTCTCCAGGAGCAAAAATTACTGTTGAAATCGTCTTTCCAGTTTCATCAGACTCAATTTCAAGAACTTCCTCAAGTTCGACCTCAAGCCCACAATCCATTGCGAGTGATATTGTACTTCCTGTTGTACCTGGAGTAGCGAGCGGGGAGGGTTGTTCCATTCATGGTGGCTGTGCGTCCTGTCCATACATGAAGGTAGGACTCGCCGCTTTGTCTAGCAGAGTACTTTATCTGCTTAGATATTACTTTCTCCATGAACGACAAATTTTAAAAACTGATTTACAGTTGGGTTAATAACTGCAATCTGCAAGTAATTGAGAACTGTAGTTATAAAGGTTGGTCATCGGGGAATGGCTTGAGCATCCAAACTATAATATATCAATGTTCAAATATTATTTGTAAGAGGAGTCTTCTGATGTTTCTTTTTAATTTTCCAGATGAATTCTCTTGATTCACTTCTAAAAGTTTGCCATCACCTCCCTGATGAGAAAGCTGACCTTTCTGAGTACAAGGCAGACCGATTTACATTGCAGACTCCAAATGGGAAATCAGTAGCAGATATTGGATGTGAGCCAATTTTGCACATGAGGAACTTCCAGGTTAGTTTTCTTTAAGGGGGAAATCTTTTTCTTGTTGATGTGAGACAATATACTGTTAGATTCACCTTCGGATGCTTCCACAGGCTACTAAAAAGCTTCCGGAGAAGCTAGTCAGTCAGATTCTTGATTCCTAAGACAGTGGAGGGTTGAGGTCAAAAAGATGAGAAGGAGGTGGAGGTGAAGACAGAAGCATGTGCTGCTAATTAACTTGTAAACAATCCTCAATGGAAACATATTCTAGGACCGTGCGAGGATTTTTCTTAAAGCGTGGTTGCTACAACCAGAATCTGTTGTATGATAATTATGTTTCATGTGGGAAGGTTCTTAAATTGCTTACTTACAATGGTCACGAAATATAGTTTGCTTGCTATCAGATAAAAAGGAATGTAATAAAATTTTTGGTTTCTATCCCTCGCCTCTCCTCTCCATGATTGAAATGTTAGTACTGTGCAGGCGTCTGGCATCATGTTTTTCTTTTTGTTTTTGAAAGTTAGAAGTGCTTCCTTAATAACTTGGAGGCTTCAAATGCAGCAGAACTGAATCGTCCGATACTCAGCTGTTGCATACCGAAAAGAACCGATCGGTTCACTGAAGTGAGGCATGGCTGACCAATGGCTCATGAATTTCTCTCAGCAATCAATGCACAGAAAAGATGGAAATCTCATCATTTACTTTGACAGGTTTAAATGAATCACTTTTTAAGCTGGAAATGGAACCTCTCCATAATTTTTTGGGGAAATTTCACTGTAGGACCGCAGAAGGTAAATAATCTCAAAGAGCTCCCAAAACTTTCTGAAACCTCACTGCAGGACCAAGGGACCAATTTGATATTAATTTTTAGAGTGAGATTACAATAATGCCCCTCCCTTTTTATTTTATTAAAAATAAATATTTACCGGAGTTACTGTTCCGGCCACCGGAGGTCGGAGGTCCGGCCACCGGCGCTCAGGTGGCCGCCGTCGGGGTCCGGTCACCGGTGGCCGGAACAGTAACTCCGGCGGGACCTCCGGTGGCCGGAGTTTTTTTGTTTAAAACAAAGTGGCCAAGGGAGGGTTTGAACCCAGGACCCCTTGGCACACCAAAAGACTTGTAACCACCAAGCCAACCAACCCATTCAATCATAAAATGCAAATAAAACTACATATAACAAAATAAACGCAACAGTCCAAATGTAAGTGAACAAGTGAAATTAGACGATTTACAAGTGGAATTCAGAAATTTGCAACAAAAGTTAGGCAATTTACAAATAACATAATAGAAGTCATAACCCAAAATGCAAGTGTTTAAGTGCAAATGAGCAAGTGAAATTTGAAGATTTACAATAAAAGTTTATGGATTTACAACCCAAATTTGGTAAACACAAGAGAATTCACAACCCAAAATGTAAGTGTTTGAGTGTAAGTGAACAAGTGAAATTAGACGATTTACAAGTGGAATTCAAAAATTTACAACAAAAATTAGGCAATTTACAAATAACATAATAGAAGTCATAACCCCAAATGCAAGTGTTTAAGTGCAAATGAGCAAGTGAAATTTGAAGATTTACAATAAAATTTTATGGATTTACAACCCAAATTTGATAAACACAAGAGAATTCACAACCCAAAATGTAAGTGTTTGAGTATAAGTGAACAAGTGAAATTAGACAATTTACAAGTTGAATTCAGAAATTTACAACAAAAATTAGGCAATTTACAAATAACATAATAGAAGTCATAACCCCAAATGCAAGTGTTTAAGTGCAAATGAGCAAGTGAAATTGTCGAATTTCACTTGCAAATCTATAAACTTTTGTTGTAAATCTTCAAATTTTATTTGCTCATTTATACTTAAACACTTGTATTTGGGATTGTGAGTTCCATTATGTTATTTGTAAATTGCCTAATTTTTGTTGTAAATTTTTGAATTCCACTTGTAAATCGTCTAATTTCACTTGTTCACTTACACTCAAACACTTACATTTTGGGTTGTGAATTCTCTTGTGTTTACCAAATTTGGGTTGTAAATCCATAAACTTTTATTGTAAATCTTCAAATTTCACTTGCTCATTTGCACTTAAACACTTGCATTTTGGGTTATGACTTCTATTATGTTATTTGTAAATTGCCTAACTTTTGTTGCAAATTTCTGAATTCCACTTGTAAATCATCTAATTTCACTTGTTCACTTACATTTGAACTGTTGCGTTTATTTTGTTATATGTAGTTTTATTTACATTTTATAATTGAATGGGTTGCTTGGCTTGATGGTTACAAGTCTTTTGGTGTGCCAAGGGGTCCTGGGTTCAAACCCTCCCTTGGCCACTTTGTTTTAAATAAAAAAACTCCGGCCACCGGAGGTCCCGCCGGAGTTACTGTTCCGGCCACCGGTGACCGGACCCCGACGGCGGCCACCTGAGCGCCGGTGGCCGGACCTCCGACCTCCGATGGCCGGAACAGTAACTCCGGTAAATATTTATTTTTTAATAAAATAAAAAGGGAGGGCATTATTGTAATCTCACTCTAAAAATTAATATCAAATTGGTCCTTGGTCCTGCAGTGAGGTTTCAGAAAGTTTTGGGGGCTCTTTGATATTAATTGTCTTCTGCGGTCCTACAGTGAAATTTTCCCTAATTTTTTTTCAAGTCAGTAGGCTATATTATTGTCAACTGATAAACAAGGTAGAGAAACCTGGATTCAGCCATTCAGGAGGGTAATGAGAATTCTAGTTTCTTTCATGCTACTCTTTTGAAAAGTAGAAGGCAAGGCAATAATATATATGTATATGTATATGTATATATGCAGTTTGCTGATGAAGATCACAGAATAACAGAGAAACCGACCATTATAAATCATGCAATGGATTACTACCCCAAAAAAAAAAAAATTATCCTCGAAGTCTACTATTCCTGGAGACAAAAATGTAACCGAGACTACTGGACCTCGTATATTTGTGTGATGAGAAAATTAAATATGAAATTTTTACGATATCCTTGTACTTAATTTTTCAGTCTAGAGTTATGGGTAATTTTTTCTTTGGATTGTACTATCTTTGAATCATATAGTTACCAACTTGCTTATCAAAATAAGCTGTGAAAACAATTTTTTAATACATTCCTTATGTTTACCTTAAGGATCTCTCAACAACTCTCCCTTTATTTTAATTAAAATATATATTTAAATTGTAAACAAATTGATCCTAAGGATTCACTCGAACACTACGATACCGTGTCTGAAATCATGCCATACTCGACTCGACCATAAGTACATGCATATGTTTTAAGTTAGCCAGTGCTACGTAACAAAATTCTATCGTTTTATTCCAACAAAAAGGAAAAGAACAAAAAACCAAACTACAAAACAATATCTTTATATTCTGGTTTTGAAGGCAAGGGGGAGCAACAAGACGTGAAAACTGAGAAACAGATCATTCCTCAGCTAAACAACACCCCATCGCTAAAGACATAAATTCCCACCCAAGCCGGCCGGCCTCGAAACATCCTTCAATTGCCAGGTAAAACCTATCGATGATTCCTATGTATATTTATCCCCATATATATTCTCCATCTTCTGGACCTGTGATTGCGATCTCACATAAATAAAGAATCACATACACCTTTGCTAATAGTACAGTACGCACCTCGTATAGCTCTGCATGTGTTGAATCCGTACATATATATGGAGCGAAGGCTTGACAAAGAGGGTAAAGGAGGATCAGTAATGCTGCAAAAGAAGTTGGCGGAGACGCGGCGGAAGTCGCAGCCGGTGCCGGACCTCAGCGACTTCATGACGGACATGTTTTTTGGGACAGTTGACAAGGACAAGAAAAGCTATGACCTTACTGGTGGAGCCGGAGGGGGCAGTGTATTGTCGGAAAACGACGACGATGTTGGATTTGACGACAGCACGAGAAGCAACAGCAGCAGGATGACAGAGGAGTGGTTGGAAGAGGCGCGGCACGTGGTGGCGGCGTCTCCAACACGATGCGACTCACCTCGTCGTCTTGTTGGATCCCCAAGGTTTGCGGCCACTGCACAAGGAACGCCACCGGCGGCTTTTCGGTTTTTAGATAGAAGAGACCCTCTTTCCAGGTCCGCCAGAAGGTACGTCTGTGTAGAAGATACAATTTTGAATTTACTTATATACATAGCTATTGCAGCCAGCTCCGTAATGACCAAAGTTACAAGTTCCCTTTTGGTCAACTGCATATTTCCCCATTATATACATAAAATATTATAATTATAAATAGATAAAAAATAAATATAAAAACAAATTACGGACATTTAATACAATTTTTAGCCTTTAGATTATGGTCAAATGGCAAATTGGCCTGGTAAGTTTTCTGTCCCGTGGAATTGGTATCTTGGATATTAGATTGTGATTGCTGTAATGTTCCTTCGAATTAGTTTTAGAAATGGTGCAATTTAATCAATATTGACCATAATCATGAACAATTGTGGGAATTAGAGGCAATTTTGCCTTCAGAAAGAATAATTAGTTTCCTAAACTTTGGATTAACGCAATATTTTAATGTAAAATTTATATATTAGTAAAGAACATTGATTAAAAAGAAAAAGTGGATTTGAGTGAAACAGGAACAGAGCAGGGGAAGGGTTCGGTGGGGAGATCCTCTCGAAAACAGCTAAACACAGCCGAAACAAATCCGACACGTTATTCACTACCAAACCCTCCTCCTCGTTTGAGGATGATGGATCCCCTGCTACGGCGGTCCACAGGTGGTTCTCCAACATCCTCAAACCCTCCAATCCTACCATATCTTCAGACCCTTGTTCCGCCCCCGAACCCAGCAGATCATCCTCCCCTTTCCCGCCTCGTCGTTCCTTCCACCGCAAGTCTCGATTCCAGACCGACCCTTCTGTTCCTCCCCCACAGGCTGACCAAGTCCTTTCCCGCCGGACCTTTAGGACTTTCGCGCCTTCGCCGGAGCCTTCTACTCTCTCACCGCCCAAGAATGTCGTCGAACCTGCCGTCGGCCGGACGTTCTCCTCGCCGAACTCTTTGCCACTGTCTCCCCCCAGAAATCCTGTCCAGTCGGCTCACCGGAGAATGTTGTTGTCGTCCACCTGTTCGCTGGAGAAAATTGCGCCCGGGACGGATGCTTATGGACGGTCCAAGAAGGGAGAGAGAACCGTAGATCATTCTCTCAATCGTTTTCTTGAAGAGCAGCGGATTTTAATTCAGAAAGTGATGAACATGGAGCTCAATGCAAAGACCACAATTGTGCTCTCTGGGCCTTCTAACAGTTAAGTCTCACCTCCCCCTTGTCAATATATGTTATCCCTGCTACAAAATATTGGTACTTTCTATACTACTGGAGTCCTTAACGTGGGACATTTCAATCTTGTGCAAGCTTGTTTTATCAAATATGTTTGAAATACCTATCTCTAATTTTAAATCAATGGGAGTACGACACGTGCTAAGGGGAATGTGTGAAGTGGCGTTTAGGCTACAGAAAGTTTCAATTTTATTGCTGTGAAATGTGAAGGTTTAATGAATTAGTTTATGATTTCTGAAGTTGGAAGGTTGGTTGCAAGTGACATATGGGTGTCTTTGTATCTTTTTTGACGACATATGCTTTACCTGCATGAATTAATGTGGAAAAAAAGGCTTAGTAATTCAATTTGTGTAGTGCAGGTATAGCATCAATGGTGGCTGCCATATGTTATGCCTGGCTGTTGTGGTATAGGCAAAGGGAGAAAGATGATGGAGGAGACAATGTGGTAGTTCCTGTTATGAATGTGAGGCGAAGTTCCATGTTGAAGCTAAGGCAGGCTGCTTGGCTCTTTTTCCATGCTGGCCTTGACGCTACCTCATTGCTTTTTGCTGACGAGGTGAGATTTTTGTTATGTTCATACTAAAAATCAATTTAGATGGGACAGGTGTAATTCTTTTTTGCATGTTCAATTGTTGACAATGTCTGATAATCAATTATGCATTTATCCAATGCTCTACTGGCGAACAAGGGTGTCCTTGCAATACTTGACAACCTTTCAGCGTACCCATATCCCAAAATGCTTGCATATAAATGGCCTTACAAGTTATTTGCCTTCACATAAAAGTTGAAAAGCCAAGTTCAATTGAAATATTCTTCTAATATTATGATTTATGGGGAAAAACTGAAGTTCTCCCTCATGAATCATGATTGTCTATCTACTTGGTACGTTGATGTTGTATAAATAAATAGTAGGTTTCACCAGAAAAAAAAAAAGTAGGTTAGATGAGCTTTGTATTGGTTGCTAATTTGTTCTGCAAACTTGTTTGCAGGTGGACTTGGAAGACCGTATGGTGTCTGGTCGACTGACCATCCATGTGGTTGGACAAGATATCCTAAGTGCTACTGGCGAGGTATCAAATTTTAAGAACAAGTGCGACCCCAAAGTTATGCGCAATAAAGCTTGGTACTGAGTTTTATATATGATTTTATCTTTATTTTGTTCCTTTAGGTTGGGTCTATGTGTACCATTCTTACTGATAATTATTGTGAAGATGCCTATGATCTACTTCGAGACCCTGTGCTGCAGAACCTTCTGGTAATTTGATGAAATAATGTTAAGTTCTTTTTGGTGATATGAAATCATCTCTCTTGCTATTTCAAGAAGTGATCTGGGAAATATTTAAGTACTATAAGACTGAATAGTCTCTTCCCACGTGTAAATTTGCAGCTTTCTGGCATTCTGCTGGACACTCAGAATCTGAAGGCATCAGCTTCATCATCTATGACAAGAGATTCAGAAGCTGTCCAGTTGTTACTGGTTGGCTCAGCCCCAAACTACAGATTTACTTTATTTGATCAACGTGAGGTTCATTGTTCTCCTTATTGAAATTTATATGCAGGAAGTTCATCAATTATCTGTTTTGTTCTATCAATTTGTTTTGGTTTTTTACCAGTGATGCAAGATCAAAACGCTTGTTCTTTTATTGAAGCGTTACACCAGAACTACGGGAAACCTTCCGATGGAAGTAAGTATCTATATTGAGCTGGGCTTGTGAAAGTAAGTGATTATCTGGCATCTTTAACTGAGCACCATGTCAAAAACTTTTGTGGCTAACCTAACATCTGCAGTGGTGAGAACTATGATCTAATTTGTATATATTGGTCTTAGCAAGTCGAATTTAAAGATTTTCAGGGGAAAGGCTGGATGATGGTTTTGATAGGTTAACTGAAGTGAGAAGAATTGCTATGGACATGTTTTCTTGGAATGGGTTCCATTTTCTTAGAACTAATCATGTTGATAATTGCATTGACAGTTGTCTTCATCCTCAAATCTGTATTGATGGTTACATTTAAGGTGATAGTGACAAATACAACGACAGTTACATTTATAGTTACATTTGTGGTAAAGGCAAAAATATTAGTGAAAGGGGGGATTCCAGTATAATAAGTTGCACGAATGCTAAAAGTGATAGTGATTTAACTAGAAGAGAAAGTTCTAATGATCTAGAGGAAACTAAGAATATCATACAAGGCAACACATGCTAAATAATAACTAACTCCCAATATTCGGCCTCAAGAGTAACAATGTGACCAGACTTCTTTATATACATGGATCTGGAATATTATTCTTTATCTGGATTGGCATTTTGAGATATATCTTGGACCTCATAGGATCATACCCTTCATTATGAGAGTAAGAGTATCATTATTTGTAGTTGGATGGTGACTTCTTTGTATAGTATATAGTTTGATGAGTGAATTATACCATTCATATCCCATGAATAATGCAACTTACTGTAGGTCATGTATTTTATGTTGATTTGATTTGTGGCTGCTTTCATTCGTAACCGCTGATGGGTAACATTACTGTGCTTTACCAGATCATTCCTTGCGGAGTTCCTGTGCTTTTACAGGTGATCAAGATTGTGAAGGAAACACAGAGCAAAGAGTTCGAGAGAGGAAGTTGGCCATTGTATCCGATCATGAAGTGGTCATACCTAATCCAGAAAAGAATTCTACTGATACAAGAGGTGCCACAACTAACAAGGTTTCTCCACAACCAGGTGTATATCAGTTTCTTTTCTCCTTTCCGTAGACGTTACCATCTTATTTCAGACATCTTGTATTAATAATTGGATAGGCTAGGTGTCAATAACTATTAAGCTTATCTTTGTTAGCAATGGAGGCGTACATAGATTGTTAGTAACAGCAGTGTACGCGGACTGGATCTCATCTTATGTTCAAAACTCGTTTCTGTTTTAATTGGGTTTGACAAACGCCATATCTATATATCTTTGTCTTAAATATAAAATTGGTGACTTTTTGTTGCAGCCAAACTTATTTCGCCACCTGTGGAATCACCTACCCCTGCACCAGCACGCACAGAGAAGGAAGCTTCCCGTGAAAAGAGCAAATTCTTCCTGGCAAGGTGGTTTGGTTTTGGTTCAAAATGAGCAGACTTCCTCCTTCGTTTTGTTTATATTGACTCAAAATTTTCATAGTAGAACAGAAATCAAGTTAGAAGTGTATATATGAATTTTTACTTGGATGCTTGGTATATGGACACTACTAGGCAAGCGTGTACATATCAGTGTAAAAGTTCCTTTCTTTCTTCATTTTTTTCTCTCCAAATTATTCATTACTTTCATACTCATCAATAATAATGCCATTTACTTTGGATTCTTTGAATCATTCACCGAAACCCTATTATTGTTGGTTTTGTGAGAGGGAATAATCCTTCTTTGGTCAAATTGTTTTAACTGCTTCCGAAAGAAACAACTGGGCAGTTCACTTGCTCTTCATCTCTAAAGCCACGTGGAATACATCAAATGTTGCATCAAATGTTACCTGCAATACTATATTCAAATTGATGGTGCATGTGAGGTTAATGATTGGCGTTTCAATGGATGCAAAATTTCCAATAGCTATCCCTTGTTTAAAGGACCTACCTTGTCGCATGATCGTGTTTGCGTGCAGATTCTCCGATTCTGCGTTGCATGTTCTTGTAAAATTAGAGAGATAGTGATGTCAAAGAAAGCGTGTCTCGATCAGTGTGTGTGATAATCCCTCTCTTAATTGTGTTAAAAAATTATAACACTAAACTGTAAGGAATCTACGTTCATGTATAGAAATGAATAAAAAATATTACCATTTGGGAGTGAGTGGACATTTGAATATGTCTTTTACCTACCGAACTCTTTGATTCAATTCTTCACCTACACGTATGTGTCATTAATCTATTAATAATTTATAAATTAAATATGGATAAAAGACTGAATGATGATTAGCTATCGGGGAGAGAACACTAAGGTCTCTCTCTCTCTCTCTATATATATATAATTTGTCTAATTATTAATTCTTCATTTTAAACCTTCTAATGCACTAATAAAAAAATTTGAATATACCCAATCTAGATCCCCACCGGAACGTTTATTGGGAAAAGTAGCGATTAGCAATCAAGTAGTACTTGGCAACTTCGTCTGCTGAATATTGCATTATTGGCTCACAACTCATAAATTTAAATAATTTGCTGATGTTATTGGAGAATATCCAATAAAATGATAAGTAAATAAACAATCACTCTCTTTTTGCATGGATTTTAGAGCTTAAATGTCTCGTAGTTCTTTCTACCACCATTCATCGAAACCCCTCCTCTCTTTCCGAGACGCTATTTTATGAGCAAAATACAGACATTCATGCAGTCCAAGTAGTAGTAATCTATTGTGAATTATATTCCTGTATATAAAGAAAATATATAGATTACATATTCCTTTGGTTCATGGATTTTGAAAGAATACATAGCTCTCCTTTCAAGATCAGATCAAGGAGGAGGACGGTGAATGTCCATGTGGTGGATGGAGACAAACAGAGCATGTGTATATGTGTGTGTGATCCAATCTGTCTTGTCCAATTATGCCCAATCTTTCAACTACAGCTGTAATTAACTCCCGAAACCTTCTGTTTGGGCCCACTAGCATTGTCAGTGCCTTCTCTCTCTAACTAGTCCCTATCTTGCCCACTCCATGTCGCTCCATCACTTGCAGGCCCATATGTCCTTTTCTATTCTATTTCTTGCTGGGGTTGATCAATGATGGTGGTGATGATGATGGAGCTTCAGGTTGATGATAAAATTACTCAACCTTCCAGGCATAGAGAAACAAGCAAAACTCTGATGACCCATTAACGCCAAGAGTTTCCAGTGACCCAAAGCTCTCTGTCTGAGATGATAATGGAGTTGATGAAGAAGATGATGATGACAGTGATGATGACATAATTGGCTTAAATATGAATAAAGCATGCTTTAATCCTGGACTAAAGAGCCAATCATGAACATCCCAGTATACCTCTATTCTCATTTTGCTGAGATGAATTGATTCGTTGCCTCTGAATTTCCACTGCAAATGCTTCACATGAATCACCAAATGCCCATCGATCCTTATCTCCATTTCTGGCTCAACCCCGTTTAAGGAATCGCCATTGTTGTTGATCTGAATGCTTCCCTTGTTCTTGCACTCTATTGAGATCTCATGTTTCCTACCTTTGTCATGGAATTTAGCTCTAGTGGTGAACTTCTTCTTCCCAAATATGTGTTCCTTCTTTGAAACCAAAATAGGGTCAATAAGAGCTGGCCTGCAACCTGTCTTTCTGTAGGCATCTTTCTTAAGATCACCCAGGAGCAGAACTATCTCTTCATCACAAACCACTGCTACATAGTATTCCGAGGTCGGTTCTGTTTCTCCATGAAATTTCGCAGCTTTGAGGTCCCAGAAGATATCTACAGGTTTACCATCTAGCATGAACCGCTTGGTGCCTTGCTTTCTCCAGAAGTACCATGGCTTTAGCTCAACCTTACAGGTATATGATGTTTCTCCTTCCAGGCCTCCCACTGATACCGATAGGCCATGAAGCATTGAGTTTTTGCACCATGTGACGGTGATCAAACGGCACTGATCAGCCATCTTTGTTCTATATAATGACATGTAAACCCTCTGGCCCGATCGGGTGACCGCCCCGGGATCATCAGTGAACTTATCTGCAGAAGAAAAGCAAGCCGGAATACCAATGGAGTCTTGCATTGTTGTTGATGATGATGGGTCAATCTGAAGTTGATTAGAGCAGTACAGGCCAGAAATTGAAAATGAGGGGAAAATATATGGACTGGGAGAAAGAAATCTTATGTGTGTGAGAGAGAGAGAGAGGGGGGGGGGGTGAGAGAGATCCAAGTCACAAGCTGGATGAAGGCTAGATGTTGCCAGAGGTGATCTTGGAAGGATTTATTAGAATTAAAAAGAAAAATATAGTTTCCAAACTGGCATATGGATTGGCAGAGAGTGAAGAAGCAGCCCATATTATATTATAATCTGCACATTGTGTCAAATCTCTCTTACCTGTCACCTGCATCAATATATGTATTTTTAATTTTGGTTAGAATTTAACTTCTCGAGTTCCAAACCCGCAAACATTTTTCTTAATCCTAAGTGACTTTGGTTCTGCTAACTCCCAAGTTACTTAAGAAGCCATTTTTCTTAACCCGCAAACTTCCAGGCATAGTTACAAGAAGGAAGAAGCCATTTTTCACCGGATTATCAGGATTCTTGACAGCACATGAAATGGGATTCTGATAATTTCATTTCAAAATATAAGGAAACGAATTGTAGTTCAGTTAGGTGTGAGGAATCCTGAGCTGTTTAAGACTGTTTAGACGATATATCTCATATTTCTCTGGTCTTGACACGTTTTCACTAATTTTAATGTTTTTCAACATTTAGTTGTAAGCGTGGAAGAGGAATCTAAGAAGTGGGTGGCTGGCTAGCTGCAGAAAAGCATGAGGAATCAATCTTTGCAGGGACAGATCTGGTTGCTTCAGGACAAATGAGGCTTTGTTGGTCTTCGCTTCAATCAAAAAGGAAATGGCTAAACAAACCGGTGATTTAGCTGCATAAATTATTGTTTTTTTCCCTTATGATAGGGTGATATAGCTGTGTATATTATAATTATTAGTATTATTATTATTAGTAAGCACATGTATCGTTTTATTAGAAGTAATCCTGTTCGAGACACTGTTATTATAGATAAATTACTACTACTATTATTATAGATGAACAAGTAATGAATATGCAAAACAGTTTTTAGATGATGACATGAGTATAAATCTTTGAAATAAGATCTGGACGTTTTAGATTTTAAAATTTTTCTATTTATTTTCTTAAGCAACAGCTTCAACTTATTTAAAAAATGAAATAAAATGACAGAAAATTTATTGTTTTATTTATATTATTCATATATTTAAACAAAAATATAATAAATAAAATTAAAGATGAATGAACCAATTTGAATTTAAACAGCTCAGGCAATGAAAGGTGACCACAGATCAAGGGTAATTGGCTTAGCTCATGGGTGCTTGGTTTAGTTGTGATCAACCAACTACTCTCTGGTTTTTTTTATAAGCAATTTTAGACTCGATTACGTAGATTAAAAAATTAGCTAAAAATAATAAATAGGTAAAAATTAGGAATTTTTTTTCCAAGATATTCTTATTTATTGAGGGAAAGAGTATAAAAAAGATAGTAAGAAAATTATTATAATAAAGAGAATTATGAAATAGAAATAATGTGTAATAGAGAGAGATGATAGTTTGGAAAATGAGATAATAAATATATTGAGTATTAAAATAAGTAATTAATGGGGATAAAATAAGAAATCTACTACAAAAATTTAAAACAACTTACAAATATTGCTTATATTTAGAGACAAGAGGAAAATGATAGTTATTGCTTGTAAAAAGACACGGAGGAAGTATATTACGAAACGAGTATAGTTACGTTTAATTCCTGACTTATTAAAAACAACATTTGGTTGTACAAAACAAAAAGACCATTGAGAAGAGGCATTCGAGTTGCAAAACCTTAACTGCTTAAATATTTGATGATAAGATTTAAAAAAAAAAGCATGGGATGCTAAGTACTAATCCAAAAGGTTATGAAAAAAATGAAAGCGAGCACTCCAACCTTATCTTTTAAAATTAGGATGGCATCCATCTGCCATTTTCTGTGGTGGCTCAAAATGGGAAAATTCAACGCAGGCGTGGTCCATGACTGCAATTGCATTCACTTTAGTGTGTCTTTAAAGCAATCAACGTGATCAAAAGAGATGGAACGAAATATCAAGAGATTTAAAAAAAAATACAAAATAAAATGTATGGGTTTTTACTAGGTAAAATCCCAAAAAAAAAAAAGATTTCCAGAATATTAAATTTCAAATCAGCCTTGTTCACTATATTATAATAACAACTGATTATACTTGAAAAACAAATCACAACACATTTTCAAGTAATTACTGATTATAAATTTTAGAATTCAAGAAATATTGTTTTTTGGATTTGACAATTACGTGCATGGGGCTTACAAAATATTGGCAAAATAAAGTTAAGAGACAAGCAGGCCCACAAAATGGGTAAAGAAGACAGACGTTTATGGGCCGTAATGCAAATTTGGTTGTCCAGCCTGGTCTCCAACAAAAAATCGAGTTAGACTTGCATGGCCCACTTTTTGTATTGGGACATTTGTCGGGTAGCGGGTCCTTCCCTTTGTGCCCTCCAGCCTTTTGTGCATTAAAAAGCACTATCTCTGATTATTGCATTAAAAATTAATTTTACTTTTAATTTAATTCTAAATATAAAATTTTAATTTATATTATTTTTTATATTTATTTATTTATTTACATAATTTTTGTGGTAGTTACACATATTAAATATTTAATCAATATGACACTTGATTAGCAAACTAATTCAACAAATTTTTTTAATATACTCAAATTAATTAATTAGCTCTTATATTAAGGATTCAAGGTAGTATAAATTTTGATAAGGACGCAAGGCCGAATTCCTACGATAAAGTTATATAATTAATTTATAAAGATTAGGAGAGTTGGTTGCATTAATTATTTATAAAAACATGCATTGTTTTCAAAAAGACCTTTAATTTTTCTTAGAGATAAGATGTAAATTTGTCCTAGAAGTAGACAGTGTCCATCAAAAGCTATAGATATTCAGAAGTTTTTTTAGGAGCAATATCATCCGAAAGTGTAAAAAAAGTAGTAATGTTGCCCTGACCGTTACCCAATTAATTTTAACCAAATTGTGTGCTTATGTGGCATGCCATCTCATCATCTATTCCTTCCTTTGTTCCATGTCACCCTCCACCTCATTATCTCCTTCTTTCTCCAGCCGGTCTCTTTTGTCATCATCGTCTTCCTTCATCTCTCCTTAGCCTCACCTACGGCCTCTCATCTAACTCCACTAATTTGATTGCCTTTCTCTACCTTTCCTCACCATCAACACCTTCTCTCTTCTCCATATTCAATGCATCGCCTTTTACATTATGCAAAAATAGAAACAACTTCATCATCTTTCTCTATATATTAGGCTAAACCAGAACCAGCGACTCCCTTATATTCTCTCAGCCAAAAACACAAACACTAGCAAGGAGATAAAATGCAGAACACCAAGCCAAGATTTTGCACTAGCAAACCATAGTCCTCGACTCCATCTCCATCTTCTTGTGAGTTGAGAAAATGACTTCCATAGAACCAATACCACTAAACAATCATTCAGTCATAATCGAACTCCCCTTTGCAACTCTTCTCCCGCTTTCGATGATGAAGGTCCCAAACCATCTCCTCTCTCCCTGATTCAAATGTATTTGCTGAATGTCTTGATAATAGCGAAGGGTAGAGCTGAGCAGTGATCGGGGCGACGGAGCAATTGCTTAATCGAACCCAACTCAATATTTCATTTTCCATTTAGCATTTAACAATTGAAAAAAAAGAAGAAAAGGCTCCCCCTTCATCTTCATGGACATGGAAGAAGACGTCGGGGGAAGGGGAAGGAGTAGGAAGACGAGAGGGAAGGAAGGGGGAGCAAACCTTTGATGCTCGATGAGGTTCGAACATTTAATGCAACCAACCATGAGAAGTCAGATATGCAATGATGGGTTCTCTTTTCATTTGAGGAGAAAAGAGAGGGGGAGCATCAAGGGAAGATACAAGGAGGATGGTGGTGGAAGCGGCCGGAAAAGAAGGCAGATCTAGCTAATGGTGAGGAAGGGAGAGGGAGGAAGTGATTTAGGTAGTGATGTGGCTGTGCTGGCCGCTGATTGTACCATATAAGTCAAATTAACAGTCAAAACTAACCTTTCTGATGGATGATTGAGATTGCTAATCAATAGAGTTAATATAAACAGAAAAAATTACAAAAAACTATAAAAATTACAAAATCGTAAAATAGGACCTATTACAATATTTGTACAAGTTTTGATAACAATTGAATGGCGAATGACAATAATTTTTTTTTATAAAATATCTAATTTGGAATTTCACAATTTTCACATTTTGTGAATTCTCCTCACAAAGAATTATAAATTATTTATTTTAAAGTATAGATCGAGGCTTTATATTTAATACTAAATAAAATTCTTAATTAACTCATATATTTAGAATTAAAAAAAGTATGTTATACTCTAAGTCTATCGAGATTAGAGGGAGTACACGTGTTTAATACTATATTTGAATCTTAATATAGGAGCCAATTTAATATTCAATTTGATCTTAAATATAAGATTCAATCTATTTTATCTCTCTTATTTATTCATTTTGTTCTTAAATAATCCTTATAATAGTTGTACATACTAAATATTTCATAAATGATAGTTTTAACTAATACACGTAATTAGTAAGGATATTTTAAGAAAAACAATATCTATTTATTATATACAACTAATTTAAATAATTTTTTTAACATTCATAATTTAATTATTCAGCTATTATATTAAATGTAGAATTGAGTTACATTAGTAGAAATTTGGCATTAAGTCTTTACTTGTGTATCTGGGCTATCAATTCAAATCCCAATTGTAACATACAAAATATATATAATAATTATTAAATAAAATAAAATAATAATTTATTATTATTAAGTTATTAAAAAAAAACAAGACAACTTTTCACCGAAATTGGTGAAAAGTTGGGGGAAATTGACTAAGAGAAGAATTTTGAAGAGTGTATTAAATGAAAGAAAAATGTTGGAGAGGAGTAGTAAATAGAGTTGAAAAAAATTGGAATGTAATAAATGAAAAGAGAATTTGGGAAAGGAGTAGTAGTAAATGATGGAAGAAAAAGAAAAAAAAGAAGATACGGATGGAAGTGAAAAACAGGAGAAGGGCGGTGGAAAATTAAATGTGAGGGTATTACATATTATCATTCAGGTTATTTAGTCAGAGTAAGAGAGCATGGGAAAGAAAGAGAGAAAGCAAGAGGGAGTAGGAGTACATGCTGTCTAAAAGATAAGAAAAGATTTAAGGATCATTTAGGTACATAAATATATTTCTTTTTATCAAATTTTTTTATGAGTATTTCTTATATATTTAGAGATTTATATTATTAGCACCATTATAATGTTTAGAAAATTTTACCATTTTGGTATAGAATAAATATAAAGTTTTGACAATATATGACCGTAGAAATTTAAAGATACATTATTAAAAAATTTTAATCGGTTTATATTTACTCAATGACTGTTTTGAGAATTTTAAATTAAAATTTTAGTTGAAAAATTTGTTATTTAGATATATAGTATGTTTCTACCAATTAAATTTAGGTTAAATAATTTATTTGAGTTATTTAATATATTATTGAGGTGTTACACCAATTATGTATAAATCGGGGATCTCTTAAAAAGGAGGGGATGATAAATATGAAAGAAATAAAAAGACGTAATCAATCTCTGTTTATATGAATTACACTATCAATTATGGGTTTATTTGGAATTGTATTAGATTTTTTCAAAAACATCTTTTCAATCATGATTTACAGTATGATATAAATGTGGGAAAAATTTTTTATCTCGAATTGCATGAGTAACTGCATTTAGAGATCTTTTTTTTTTGATACATCGGAAAGAGAAAAGAAAAGAAACTTTAGTCACTCATGCACCCAGCTAGATTCTCGGCACTGACAACTTGCAGACCGATGCTGTTCGTAAGGGCTTTCTTGGCGAGGCGGTCCGCTTGAGCGTTATCCACTCGGTTTATTCGCCTTAGTTCCACCTTCCATTGTCGTTGCAGCATACCCTTTATCTCCATAATCACGTTCCAGTCTTCGTGTGTATCAGTTGGCTCTGTCTCAATCGCATGGAGTGCATTTGTGGAGTCACTCATAAGGATAAGGTCTCTGAATCCCAGGTCCCATGCTCTTCGGAGACCCAAGAGGCAAGCCCATATTTCAGCAGTGAAGGCGTCCCCTTTGTCAAGTCTGTGGTAGAATCCTTCCACGATTTTACCCTCTGTGTCTTTTAAGATTCCTCCGCATCCTGCTGTTTGGGTTAAGAAAGAAAAAGCTCCGTCAACCTGAACCATCTGTCTGGTATTCACACGGGTGTGGTCACCTCCGGGGCAATCATTCGGATGCGTTTGCATGTTGGTTAGTTTCTTAGGAGTCGTTTTTATGCAGCTTATTATTGCTGAAGCTCTTGGGTATATGGATCCTACTTCCATCTTAGTGTTGGAGTGTATTCTCTCATTTCTTCTTCTCCAGAGTAGCCAGCAGATGGTAGTGAACAAGGCTTGCTAGTTCTCGGACTCTACACCCACTGCATTTAGAGATCTAACTGTGATCACAAACAAACATTATAGTTTCCTAATAGCTTGAGAAATATTTATAAGAACATATCTTGAGAGGGTAATACTCCCTCGTATCTTTTTTATAAGAGTTTAATAACTAAATTATGCTGTTTTAGAAAATTATTAAAATTAGTTAAAAGTAATAAATACGGAAGAAATAAAATTTTTTCAAGTATGCCCTTATTTATAAGGAACAAATAAGAGAGAGAAAGTATGAAGGAGAATGTGATAAACCTTTTAATTAATATAACATATAAATTAATTAGGAGCAAAAATGATAAAGGCACATTAAATGTTTAGACGACTATAAATCAAATCTTATAAAAAGGAGCGATGTAACTCAATTATGGAGTTATTATAAAAAGCAGCTGAGGGAGAATTATCAATTGGGTTAAAATACATCTAGGACCGCGAAATATTTTCTCAGGTGCATCCAGACTATGAAGTGTTTTGTGATGCATTCAGTACCTTAAAATATATTTTATGTGTGTCCAGCACCTTGAATTTTTTTTTTTTTTGCCTTGGTATTGAATGCACCCAAAAATAACACCTAAAAAAATACTTTGACATTTTGGGTGCACCAAAAAATACTTTACAACGCTAGACGTATCTTAAAATAATATTTTTATGTGCTAAATATATCAAAAAAGATACTTTAAAATATTAGATGTATTATAAAATATTTTAAGATATTAGATATACACGAAAAAATATTTAGAAATACTAATCCACCTTAGTCCTTATCAATTTGAGGACCTCTCCTTGCTTTAATATGACATGATAGAACGTGATGCCAAATACGATGTTACGAAATGTGGATGGGAAAGTGAAATAAAGAGAAGGGATATAGAGAGTGAAAAAACGTAATATGAATAATTTCAGTCTTCTTGTTGAATCACAAATCAAATCACACACGATTTCTTAAATTTATTTTTTTTTGCCAACCATACATGATTTCTTTAATTACAAGCATAAATAAATTGAACTACAAACTGGAGGCAGCATAAATCCTAATAGATATTTTAATCTTATATAAATATTCTCTACATATCTTAATCCATCCAAACTCTAATAATATAATTAAACTCGGTATAAATACTCCTAATGATAAAATATTATCCAAACACGTGACTACAATACTAATACTATCTTAATTTTGGATTTCTTTCATTTCAACTTAAAAATACAAATTCTTTTTTTTTTGAGCAAATTAAAAATATAAATTCTTAATCGTGGTATATTCCTTCGTTTAAGGAAACATTCTTCTTCTTCTTGTTGGTTTTTTTTTTTTGGGGCAACTTAAAAGGAAACATTCCTGGTCGATACTTGGATGGTCTGTCAAGAAGGCATATGCTCGGTTTCTACTGCTGCAAATTTTGTCTCAAAAATCTGAAGAGAGGGGAAAAAAAAGAAAGAACAGAGAAAATTACAAAATGTACCTCATTTTGTATTTACTCTTTCGGTCCTTAATATAAGACCTATTTAACTAATTTGATTAGATTAAAGAAGTTAGGTAAGTTAGTTAATTATAAGAAATGTTACATGTTTTTTCTAAAATACCATAATCATCTTTCTTAATACTTCTCTTCCTCTTCTACTTGATTATGATTGAGGGAGTATCCATAGGGGTAGTTTAGAGAAAAATAATAAATATGATGAATATGTCTTATATTTAGGACCAAAACCAACTCAACAATTGAGTCTTATATTAAGGATCGAAGGAGTACTTTTTATCTTAATGCTAGGCCAAATCACGCTATTTTTTTATATAATATAATCCTACACATACCTCTATAAGCATTTATAGTCCTTCTAATTTTTAACATGAGAGTTATTGAATTAATTTAAATAAGTTAAAAAGACAAAATAAATTGGTTAATTGTAATAAATATAATATGATATTCCTAAATACTTATTATATAACATTAGCTTATATATCAATTTATAAGTCAGATATATTATTTTCGGGTGCATCATCATTTTGGCGGAAGCAAGTGATTAGATGATGTCCAACATAAAATCAACGCACATGCAATTCTATTTCTGCTTAAGTTGAGAGAATTAAATCTAAAGAGTCAACGACATTGAAAAAACCAAGGTTTGTCAAACTTCCAAACATCAACATCTGCCTTTTGAAAATTTCATTTGGGGAACAAAGGTTTATAATCAATTTGGTATTATAAACTATTTTTTTAATTTTGATTTGTGAAATTCGAGATATGTACGTGAGAAAAGTTTTATTCCAACTTATATAAAACGTGTTTATAAATAATTTTAAAATGAGATTCTCTAAGAGAAAAAGCCAAAGGTAGTGTGTTGGGGTTAGGATGAGAATTAAGGGGAAAAATACAAACGCCTCTCATGAGTATGACTGTCAGGTTTGGCCCTCTGGTTTTAGACTGATCCCTCGTTGGAATCAGCAAACCAAAGCCAACGGGTGCCCTTACCTATCTACCTTTCAATCACTAATCTTCCTCCGCCTTTGTTTTTGACTCCACTTTGCCCTTTTGTTTGTCTCTTCGTTTTCTTCCATATATTCCACGCCAAGCCAATACCTCCGACTTTCCAAATCACCTTTCTTTCTTTCTTTCTTGAAAAATTCTAAAAGAAATTATCCCGCGAATATTTTATTGATAAAAATAACTTGATAAATCTTTGTACACAAAAAAAACATCGATATCTTGTAAATTTTGTACACGTAAAATACCGATATTTTAATTTGAATCTTTCTTACCAATAAAATTTTTCATGGATATTTCCCCCCAGTTTTTCCCTTTTCTCTCTAAATCAATCACCACATTTTTATTTTTATTTTTTTGAAGTTTCCCATAAATGTTTCTTTACCAAAAAAATTAATAACCAAAAACAATGAAGCTTAATAATAATTTTGTAGATGCTGCTTATCAGCCAAATCATGATTAAATACTATGTTACTTAGGTTAACCATCATATATCTGCCAAGAAAAAAGAGCCGATCCGATCATACCTAAAATTAAACATATGTAACGGTTAAATCAATCAATCAATTTTTAAAATTAATTAAATGCGAATAAAAAGCAAATTTGGTTTTGGTCTTCTTTGCCGTTAAATTAAAAAAAAAATGTTATAAAAAAACCGTGTTACAGAGAAACAAATTTATAAAACACTCAAAATAAAGCAAACCGAATAAAACTCTGATCTCAAATGGGTGGCTACTGGCGGCTGGAGGATGGACTGGGGATAAACCTAGGAAGAAACGGGTGAAATAGAGGCAAAAACAAAAAAAGCGAGCGTTTTTTCGTTATCCGCTCCAGGTTGAGGTAGACCCCAGTGCAGCGACGAGCTTTCAACGGAAATTGAAAAGAAATCGAAGGAATCCGGAAGCATTAAAGTGAGATTTATAAAAAGTAGGGTTATTAGTTGGAACAGTGAGGTGAGTGTATGTGTTCGGTTGATTGGCTTTTGCCAAATTTATAATCACGTAAATGCTTTTCCCAACCTCCGGTCAAAAAAAAAAAAAAAAAAAGCTTTTCCCAACGAAGCCCCACCCATTTGTTTTATCAATTCTTTATCCTTAACACGCGTCGCCTTTTGACTTCCCCTGTATATTATCGCCCTTTCATCATCTCCCTTCTTTTTAATATTTCTTCCCTTTTTGATTGAACCGTGGCATTCAATTCTAGGGTTTTTCAGAATTTGATTCCAGCAATGCCGCAGGATTCGTCTGAACAAGATGATGCTGATTCTGAGTTCGTAGAGATTGACCCCACACGTCGATATGGTCGGGTTGGTTTTTATTCTACTTTCCTTCATTCAATTAAACTTATTCAGATTTTGATTATGGGTTGCGGTAAATTTTGTTTTAAATCTAATTTGACGTCAAATGCCCCCCCCCCCCCCAAAAAAAAAAACTCCTGTTATATTACTCGGCTGCATGGATACTTAAAATTTGTTTCATTGTTTGTACTTATCATTCTCTGTTTGCTGATTCCTTTCAGTGGTAAATGAAAAACTGACGACTTTGTATTGTTTTCCAATTTATATTTTTTATATAATTATTGCTTTATTTGGTAACTTATTTTCTTGGATTGAGTGTAATGTGCCTAATTCGTTGATTGGGATGGTCACCTAACGGATGTGTTTTACTTATTGCCTTACTCTCCATTCGATGGTTCGTATTCACAGTACAAGGAGGTTTTGGGGCAGGGGGCTTTCAAGAAGGTGTATCCTTTTTTCTTAGTTTTCTATGCTGAATAGAACACATAGTGAACGATAGCAGCTGAATGACTAACGTCGATTCATGTGACACTAAACACTTTGTGGACCATTTGAATGTTCTTAACTTTATGTGAAAATATAGATACAGAGCATTTGATGAGTTGGAAGGAATTGAAGTGGCTTGGAATCAGGTTAAGGTGGCAGATCTGTTGCGTAACAATGAAGATTTGGAGCGCCTATATTCAGAAGTGCATTTGCTGAAGACGTTGAAGCACAAGAATATAATCAAGTTTTACAATTCATGGGTTGATACAAAGAATGAGAACATCAATTTCATCACTGAAATTTTCACTTCTGGAACCTTACGCCAGTGAGTTTATCTGTGGCTTTGGGTTCATATGTTGTGGTTTTTATTGTTTCAAGATAGACCATCGTGTTATGTTTAACTGTTTTGATTTAGATATCGGCAGAAACATAAGCATGTTGACTTGAGAGCGTTGAAGAAATGGTCTAGACAGATTTTGGAGGGCCTTTCTTATCTTCACAGTCATGATCCACCAGTTATTCATCGAGATTTAAAGTGTGACAATATTTTTGTCAATGGAAATCATGGTGAGGTTAAAATTGGTGACTTGGGATTGGCTGCCATACTTCAACAAGCGAATTCAGCTCACAGTGTTATAGGTAACCTGTTTTTTTTTTTTTTGGGTGAAATCATCCCATCTGTGTCTGTTTCTGGATTGGACTAACTGCTGGAACCATGTTAAGAATAAGATTGTTTTTAATTGCAATTAGGTACTCCGGAGTTTATGGCTCCTGAACTTTATGAAGAGGAATACAATGAACTTGTTGACATCTATGCTTTTGGCATGTGTTTGCTGGAGTTGGTGACTGTCGAGTATCCATATGTTGAATGTGCTAATGCTGCTCAAATATATAAGAAAGTGATATCTGTAAGTGCTTAACATATGTTGATCTTCAAAGAATATGTGTGATGTATGCTAAATCATTTGGATACATGTAGTGTTTCTACTTAAATCATAAGAGTATTTGAGTTAGAGGACAACTCTTGTTAAGAAACAAAACTGTATTCTTTTCATGATTTTGATCTTTTTACCAAATCAGTATACAATTCATTTGCTAGATTTGCAGATCCTTTTTTGTTGATTTGTTGTCACGTGGAGTTTCACAACTTCCATGGTCTAAGCTATAAAAACTTCTAAAAAATAAAAAATAAAAGCTTCAGTTCATATTTCAGTCCCTAATGGATGCTGTAGAAAAGGAGGGGAAAATTAATTTGTGCTTGAAATTCCCTGAAATATGATGTGTAGAGTTTAATAACTAGACTCTACAAGTGGTCGGATTACTCTTTTTTTTTTTTTGGGTTATGGTAGTTACCGAAAAGCCCGTTGTAAGTTTAAGGAATGTCACAAAAATTAAAATGTTGGGAAACATTTGAATATAATTGTGCATTTTTAGGGGGAAAAAATATAGGGACCTTATTACTGGTGTAATGTGCTAAATATTATATTACTACAGTGAGAATCTATTCAGAAAATGTTACTTCTAAAGTTTTGATTGGTTAGAATCATGACAATTATTTTTAGGGAATCAAGCCGGCATCATTGGCAAAAGTGAAAGACCCTCAAGTTAAAGCATTTATAGAAAAGTGTATTGCAAATGTTTCGGAGCGGTTGCCTGCAAAGGAACTCTTAATGGATTCCTTTCTTCTTCCAGATGATGAAAGTGACAGTGTAGGTCGTTCTTTAAAGTCCAGAGCCCATGATTTAGGTAAGTACCTGTTTTCTCTAGTTTCTCTAATGTGTCATATCTTTTGATCTTCTAATGCACCAAATACAGGACATAGTGATCAACATGTTATTGGTAAACATCTTGAAGAAACTTCTGCTGAGATAGGTAGGGAATTCAGAGTAGAAGGTCAAAGGAGAGATGTCAATACTATATTTTTAAAGCTGAGAATAGCTGACTCCTCAGGTTATCTCCTTCCCTCTTCTAATATTAAAAAGAGTGTCTATTCACTAACTAGATCTGAACTCAAATTTGTTCATGGGTTTAGGTCATATTCGCAACATCCACTTCCCTTTTGATGTTGAAGCAGACACTGCGATTGCCGTTGCTAGTGAAATGGTTGAGGAGTTGGAACTCACGGATCAAGATGTTACAAATATTGCTGAGATGATTGACACGGAAATTCGCTATCTCATTCCAGACTGGAATCCTAATGAAACTCCTACTGCTGATAGCACTGGTCAGGAATTAGCAGTTCCAGGTGGCCATGCCTCTGAAACTAAGGATGAGGCTTCTCCACATGGAAATAATTCTATAGCTTCTACTGGTGGTCTTTCATTCGAACGATTACGTTCAGGTCGTAACTACTGGTCTGACTCACCTAAGACAGGTAGAAACTCTCCACTGGGGCCTGGTGCTTCAAAATTGTCTAGCCAAGCGGATTCAAACACTGCAGGAACCTCAACTGCATATGCAGGGACTTCAACCGAGCAGCAGGATGGCAACTGCAGTTGTGATGGTGATAATAGTGTAGAAAAGAAATCTAGTGGGACTACTGATTCCCATTCCAGTAAGAGAAGCATTGCATCTGGGGATTTACAGTTAACCGATGGAGAGTCTCCTTTGGTAGAAAAACCGATAGAATTGAAAGATGATGAATTAGAAGATGTCAACATAATTGCTGCAAAATTTGAACAATTATTGCTAAAGCAACGACAAGAATTTGATGAACTAAAGAGGAAGCATGAATTAGATGTCTTGGATTTTTTGAATGAACTTCCTATAGAAACTCAACGTAAGGTCTTAAATACATGCCATCAGGAATACAACAATGGAATTGTACGGTAAGAGTTGGGGCCCTATCCTCACTGTTTATGCTCGTTTATTGGCTATTGTTTGGACCTCTTCCTCATCAAGAAAGCTGGAGATCAAATATTTTTGCATCTTCCTGGGAGTGAATAACCACTTGACGTAGTGTTTTGGCTTCTTCATTCATGCTTACTTGAGAGGGCATGCCTTGTGCTAATTGTGATTGCATGAATGTTCTTGGTGTGATGCTAGAAGACAATGCAACAGTATCATAAGTTGGAAATATTTTGTTGAGGGAACGTTTAATGCATTGTGTTCAGTTTGAAGGATCCAATGCAACTACTGTATTAAATCAAAGGAGCACTGTAGAGGTGAGAATTCACCTGAAAAGCCAGGTCTGCATCATACAGATTTAACCATCAAAATTTCATTCCATAGTTTGATTCAAGTCATTAGATTATCATATACATGTATATAAAGATCATTTACGGTTGTTTTGCCCACATGGAGGTCCTCCTGTCAGAATGTTCAGGGCTTTCGTTCATGTGAATTATTTGTTCCTGCATGTCATGTTATTGGTATGACACTATGGAGTGTTATGATTTGCATTTTTCATGGAAGGCAACCCTAAGTTGCACATTGTTCTTGTGAACCGATACATATTTTTTGAGTTGCATACAATTTGAGAAATGAGTTATATTAGTTATTGATTATGAATAATATGGTTTATTATAGATTGTAAATATGTATTCATATATTTATAGCAGTTTGTATTTTGTGGTAAATACCATTTTTTTTTTGGTTTGCCAGTGTTAAATACCAAGTTAGTTGTTGTAATCTTATTTTCTTATAGGTTGAATAAGAGTAGAATTGAAAAAATGAAAGTAGGTTTAAGATATGAATTACTTGGATTAATTGGTATATAAAACTTAAGTAATTTTGTCCTATAAATGAAAAATAGAGTACATGCGTACATGGCTTCTAAATAAACTAAGATCAGGCAAACATACATCATAATGGCATCTAACTTATCGTGGTTTTAAAAGCTATCTTAACGCGACAAAATATTGTCAGATTAGTAACCTAATGACACCCAACTGCTGGCTAATATTTTTGTTAAACTATGTACATAATGACTCATAATTGGCGCATGTAAAGTTAGAAGCAGATGTTGGAGAAAAATTGTATGTATCACAAATTCGCAATGAATACAAAGCCATGAAAGTGAGCATTGCTATGTCTGGCTGTTCACATGCATTATGCATAACTTTTCATTTCCATTATAACTAAACTGTAACAAACCTGGGACATAAAAATTATGATTTTGCCTTGGAAAGAAAAAAAAAAAAGAGTTTCCCTGCATGTATATTAATCATTAGAACTATATATTTCCCACAACAAGAATCAACAAAGGCTCAAATAAACACTTCATTTATGAGCGCATGACATGTGTATGAGTGCATATTTGTGTTTGCGGGTGTGGTGGGCTATAATTGAAGCTTCTCGTGTTTGCTTTCAATATATTGATGTACCTCAACTACAAATATTGATGTACCTCAACTACGAGGTCTGTACTTTAAAAGAAACAAACAATAAAACAGTGGAAGGAGTTAAATGAGTTAAAAAGTGAGCATGAATTAGGTATCTTAGGAGTAACTTCCTTTATAAATTCGACATAAGGTCTTAAATATATGCAAATTGGAGGCACCTAACAATGAAAATGCATAGTTAGAGTTGATGTTTCCCCCCCTTATTTTGATGTTTGTTTTTGGGGCTAATATTGCGTTTTGACCCTTTCCTTGTGTAAAAAGTTACAGTTAATATATTTTTGCATTTTTCTCGACATGAACGGCTATTTAAATACTTATTGGATCCACCATCCGTGCTTCTTGAAAAGATATCTCCTATGCTAATTGTGGTTGCATGAGTGTTTCGATATGATCTTAGAAAATGATATGATAGTATTAAAACTTAGAAATATTTAATTGAGGGTATATATGGTGCATTGTATTCAGTTTGAACTTTAAAGATTCCGATACAATTATGTTAACCCGAGTAGCACTAGGTAGAGATGAGAATTTGCCTAAAAATGTAATTTCTTCATTTCTTTATATGATCAAAATCTCACCCTAGGATTTGATTCAAGTCATTAAATTATAGGAAGTGTAGATGTACATAAAATCATTTACGATTGTTTTGCTCCCATGAAGGTCCTCTACCAAAATGTTGAGCAATTGAAGTGACTAATTGAGTTCTTTTTGCACATGAATTATTTTTTTTTTTGGGCCAAATTTGCACATGAATTATTAAGAAATATTATTGTTTAATGGTTATAGTTCATGAACAAATGTGATTTATTATAGGCTTTACTTAACATATATTGATATATTTAATCTCCTAATATATTTGATATATGGATTTTAATCATCATAACATAATTTTTTCATAGATTCTCCAAATTTGCTTTTGGTATTGCTCTTTATTGATTTTCATCCATAATTGGCATTTAAGTTAAATTTGTAAGTCAATTCAAAAGGTTAAATTGAATCAGGATCATATTAATCTATCATTAAAAAGCAAAAACCATAATAATGGCCAGAAGCATGTGAAGAGAAGTTCTATCCACCCCAGAATGGGCCACTCCTTGACGCTTGATTTAGATTCACTTCTGTCTGTAACGATTTATGAGGGAAAATGCAGAACACTTCCCATGCGCCTATTCATCAATGCAAGTACACAACCTTTTCCCTTTTCTTTTCGTCCCCTATCTTGCGTGCTGGACTTCTTTTTCCTTTCTTGTAGGGTTTAGTAATCTATTTGCCTTGTGTCCCCACCCCCCCCCCCCCCCGCCCAAAAAAAAACTCTCTTTTATTGTGGATTATCTCCAAGTCCAGCATGTTATACCCATATCAAAACAGGTGATTTTACAATTTCATTTTTCATTTGATTCTCTAAATCAAAACAATTTTATGGAAACAATAAGCAGTGTGCAGCTCATTTTTGCCTACCCTTAGGCATCGATTAAGCTTCAACTTAAATTACTAAATTAGGGTCGAATTGTGGGTTGACTAAAATATGATGTGTTATTACTTTAAGACAGTTGTAGATATATCAAGTACAAGCTAATTTAAATGCGAGCGACTTGATACATAATATATCAAATACACATGGAAGGGAGGCACCCCCTTCACTTTTGGGATCATCATGATAAAAATAGTTGGACTGGTAGCTGAGATCCTTCACTAACTCATGCCCCAACACAAGAACCTCCCACCTGTTGTATGAGGATGGGTCAAGGCCATCCTTAGACATGTCTGCGTGCGGATCTGAGCTCTCACTTCCAGTGTTCCTTAGAATATGGTTGATGCTACCAACTCTTGGACAAATGCTGCCCTCTGCCTTCTCTCTTCATGATCTCCCCCATCACCCACACCTCCTGCTTCTCTCCCATCACTGCAGACACAAAACATCAACATTTTAGCATTGGGATCGAATTCTTAAAATTTGAACATAAAACATCTCACGACCATGATTAAAGGTGTAAATGGACAGAGTTGTTCATGAATGTTAGGTTAGTTTTAGATTAAAAATCTTACGCATGCTACGGCTCAGCTGAATTATTATAGCTCTGACTGTTATCTTGACCAACTATAGTAATTCCCCCTATCCATCTTTCAACCGGATAGTGTCGGAAGTTTAATTCTACATAATACATGATATATAAAGATGACTTGATCACTGAGCTTCAGAACAGTTTTAGAAGTCAACCAAATAAAGAAAGCTAACCAAATCAAACTCACAAATTTCATAGCACAAAGGATAATACAAGACGCAAAGAAAGTCTTAATATTCAAAAAACCAACAAAATATCCTAAAATTACTGACCAAATAACGCCAAACCTCTAGCTAATCTTTATTTCATTAAACTACAAATGTAATTGCTAGTATAACTGGTGAATATAAATTTAGAGGCAGATGACAGAGAAAGACCATCTATATCACCAATTCGTAATGCATACAAGCAATGAAAGACGAATTGAAAACTGAACTTCAAAACAGTTTTAATAGAATTCAGCAATATGCATAACATTTTGTAGCATAAACAACCAGAAGGATTGAATCCCAGTTAGTAGGAGTACTCTTCGGCAGGCTGGACAGGATCACAGTTTGTTAACCCAGTGACATGCTGATCGTTACTCTC
The DNA here is from genome assembly GCF_004799145.2 of Neltuma alba. NCBI lineage: Eukaryota > Viridiplantae > Streptophyta > Magnoliopsida > Fabales > Fabaceae > Neltuma > Neltuma alba. The sequence goes on along the minus strand of NW_021634094.1, from coordinate 57,105 downwards.
AAGCCTGGAAAGTGAGGCTTTCCATAACTGTTGTCACTATCTCCAGTTCAAAACCAGGATTAACGACATAAACATTTGACCTACAATTAACTCTTTCTCCTAAAACGCCTCCATCATATGCCAAATTACTGGGTAAATGCAACTTTTAACATCCAGAACAAGTTGTCAGAGAAAACTACAAAAAACGATGAAACTGCAAAATGAGGGTGGTTCATCCATTTTTAAGTAAATTGTATTTGAAAAACTTTTTGGACAAGATGAGTAAATGCAAAAATTAAAAAGGCCAATCACATCAAACTCACAAATTCATAAACACTTGTGCAATTGCAAGCCTAAGTTATGCTACATGAGCACATGTTTACTAAATAAAATAAGGACCATACTTAAATCAAATTCCTTATATTCATTATGTCAAATTCTCCAATGACACATGGCCATGAATCCTATTTTCAAAATATCATCATTAAACTATACACTCAAAAAAAAAAATATTTTCAATGACACATGGCCATGTGTAATTGGAGAGTTTGACATATTGGATATAAGAAACTTGATATAAATATTTCCCAGAAACTATAATGAGGCAAATATGTTCCACCACAACTGCACCTGCCTAGCTGTGGCTTTAAAGGACATCACAGCACAAAGGAAAATACGAGACACAAAAGAAAAGCAACAAAACATCACAAGACTACTGACCAAATGACACCTAACCTCTAGCTAAACTTATTGTGCTAATATATATGTAATTTATAGTATAATTGGTGAATATTAAGTAGAGGCAGATGTCAGAGAAAAACAATCAGCATCTCAGCTTTACAATGAATACAGGCCATGAAAGTGGGCTGCTCACATGCACTATCCATAACTTCTCAGCCTTTTTTTTTTCCCCAACTGTAACTTTTCAGCCTAGCCAATTGTAGTTCATATACTTTGTATTCTAATAACAACTTGGGATACAACATATTGTGATTTACTCAGGAAGAAAACCTTGCCTCCAGGTAGATAAATATTCAGAACTTGCTAATATTTCCTACAACAGCACTTAAGCAAAGGCAGCAAATGCTAAAACTCTTATAAGCACATGCTTTGTGTAAGTGCACATTTGTGTGTGTGCATGTGGTGGACTATAAATTGAAGTTGCTAGTGTTTTCTCTCAACATACTAAAGTAATTTAATTACAAAGTCTATATTAAAAAGGAAACAAACCTTTTTACAGCAGAAATGACCAAGGCACTGTTGTTGGAACACTTGTCTTGATGGATGCTGTTAGGGATTGGAACAGCTACGTTGCAGATAAATGGTGACAAAAGTGGATCAGGTGTTGATTCATGTTTGTTTCCCCTGGTATTTGCAGCCAGTTTCTTTTGAAGCATAGCTGAATTACCAGACCAGATGCTGGATTTCTCAGATTTCCACCTTCTCTATAACAAGATGTCATTATATTCCACTGGATCAGGCAAGGAAAAAATATGCTCCGAAATCCTAAAATAAGCTAGCTTACATTCACAACAAGGCATTTAATTAATCAGACAACAGATACCTTCAGAGAGCTTGAATGTTCTACCATAAAATGTCTGATCGCATCCTTCCCTAAATTTGCTGCACACAGAGGACAGACCTGGCATGGGAAAATCTTATAGTAGTCAATTATATTGTCAATCATAAAATTAAAATTAATTATCTGTAAGCCACATTTACAAATGTCCCATGCTGTTTTTCCTTAACACACTATAACTGCTGGATTGCTTCGTTATTATCTTCTTAACCAAATCACGACATTGCTGACAGCAACCAGGTAAACAGTTTCTGTTATTGATAAAAGTTGCATTTAAGCATGGAACTGTTATACGTAAATGAATCATTAAATGTTTTAACAGCCAACTTCTTGGGGGGGGGGGGGAATCAAACTTTGAAATACAGTCTAAAGAAAAGAGACCACGTACAGCACTTTTTAGGTCAAAGCAATGCTCCTCTTGCAAATGGCTACAGAGAACTGGAACTTCAATTTCCAAACAACAGAAAGGGCAAGGGAAATATGACCGGGCATCATCCTCTCCATCCGAGTCATAAAATGCCATATAATTATCTGTGGTTTGGCATATCTCAGTGTTAATATTTAATATGCAATTTATAACGAGCAAAAGAACCGCTTAATCCAAATGCAATGACGAAAAGCATCTAAAAAATTAAAAGGAATAGGTATAACTATAAGCAACACACCAACACCCAACATACTCACTGGTGCTTGGTATCAGTGCATTGCTCGGTATTTAGTCTATTCAAATCAAGATTAACAGAAGTTCAGAACACTAAGTATTACTTAAACTACTGATTAACTATAAGGCAGACACAAGAAAATTGATGGATTAGACCTATAATAAAGTTTATCACACCAACTAAGGTTTCTTGCGCGACACACTTAAACCGATTCATTTGTACCCAAGGAAGCCCAGATGGGTAATTTTCACTTGGAAAAAAAATTCTCACACAACTAAAACTAATCATTGGGGTGCAAAGTTAATGCTTGCCCTCATTTTTTAAGCCATCAAAACAAATTATTGAGAACCCATTTCAAAATACAACTTGAAAAGTCAGTTAGATTTGCGCATGCTAACAGAGACATCAAAAGGCAAAGGAAGAAAGAATACCAAAAGAACGCTCAAACTGAAAGGTGGGGGGCGGGGAACTGGAAAACAAAGCAGAAGTGCTTAAAGCAAGCTAAATATCTAATCTAATTAAGAGGGTATCTTTCGAAACAGCTCATACGCAGGAGAAGTGATTTTTTTTTTTTTTGGGGGAAAAAAGGTACCAGAGTGAAGGCAAGCAGCTTGGACGGCAGAGAGATGTTGGGCAGCATAGATTGCAGAGGCCCTGAAATCGAAGTCCATGAGTTTTAACCTCTCACTTCACTGGCAAGGGGATCGGAGGAAGGAGGAAGTGGGTTGAAGCTTGAGCTTGAGAAGACAGTGGCGATAATGAAATTACAGTGTGAACAGACCCATAGAGTAGGAGAGGACCTGCTGCTTTGGCACCCCATCATTATTTGATCAGCTTTGATTGGTGTGGTGATGTGTCTGACACTGTGAAATCTTTTCCCACACACAAGTTCGGTGCTGGATACTGACACGTGTCGCTATATTAATGCAAACATTGCATACTCAGGCCTCGGCAGATACGATTTACTTCTCACACTATTTATTTTAATATTATAAAAACTAATGTGATTTTTAATTTAATTTTAAATATAATATTTTAATTTATTTTGCCTTTCATATTTATTATTTTTTAAAATTAGTTTTTATAATAATTATATAAGTTAAAATTTTCATCAAATGTTAATTATAGTCAATGCTCATAATTAATAAAAATATTTTAAAAATTACAACATCTATTTATTATAAATAATTAACTTAACTAATTTTTTTAGTATTTATATATTATTTAATAGTATTTAGTAAGTATTTTATATTAATTATTAATGTTGATGTTAGTGTTTTTTCCTTTCTCCATATATTTTTGGGGATAAAAAAGACCCATGTGCTCAGGATAAAAATGGGCACATGAGAGCTCTGCTGAGGAGTAGTTTTGGACACAACTTGTCTGGGCTTTTGTTGATAGATTTTCCTTTAGAAAAGTAATTATGTAAGTGGTGGCATAGCATTTTTTAAATCAAAATGAAAACCTTGATTAAAAAAAAGGAATTACAATTAAATAAAAAAATTACTAAAATATTTTAATAATAACGTAAACAATTCTTAATAATAAATTTTAAAGTAGAGAATAACAATTTTTAACATTTATTTATATTTTTTTTTTTGGAGACCTTACCGCAATCCTATTGTTAAAGAATGTGATTACAACAATTAAGCACGGGAATGACACATAATCCTTATGCGTACTAAAGACCAACAAAATTTCAAAAATTAATGGAAAGGCGAAGGAATATTGTGTTCAATTCAGCAATCTTCTAATAATAAGGTCTAATCATTTTGACTATGAACAAGCATGTAAGACAAACTACAATTACAAGTTCTCCAGTCTTATCTCTTGTTGAGTCCACCAAAATATTGTCGGCTATTGAGTTGAAAAATGTAAATACCAGACATTTTATTTTATTGGACAACGAAAGAAATACTAATAATAAAATATAATATATTAAAAATGCATCTCTAAGAAAGAAATATTAATAATAAAATATAACATATTAAAAATGCATCTTTAAGATTAAGGCTCTACTTGAGATCACGACTAGAATTACTTAGAAGTATATTTTATATAAACTGAAGTAAATTTTTGTTCACATATTTATCTTATATTTCTTAAATCGCGACTAACAAAAACAATTTATAAGCCATTTTAAATGGCGGGTAAAAAATGTTGGTTTTGGTGGGTGCGAGTGGCACGGATAACACAAAGGGGGCCAAATGCAAAGAATGAATATAAAGAATGGATAATTTAATCTGGATATATTTTACTTGCAATAACAAAGTTCACCTTAGAAGAATATAGTGCCCGTTTGGTAAGGTGTTGTTTGAGGGAGGAAAATGTAGTTTATAGATGTGATATGTCATTTTGTAACTTCAGGAGTAGTGTGTCACAGTTCTGATTTATTGGTTAAAAGTTGCTTTTTTAAACACAATTGTAAAAACACCTAAAACTTATATATGATTTTTCAAAAGCAGTTTTTTAAAATTAAAAGACATTTTTGCCCTTATATTTAAATTGTTCTTGTGCTTATCAATCAGTTCTTAGTTATTTATTATTAATATTCTCTTAAGTGAAAATAATGTTTAACAATTTTTATAATATTTTTAATTTTTAATATTATTTTTCATTTTATATTAACATAAATCATGTAGAGTATATCATCCAATTAATTATATAATATTATTTGGTTCAAAAATTTTCACATTACTATTATTTCTAATTTTATATTACATAATCTAACTTTTATCCAATATCACTTTTCTAAAAGTCAAATTGAAAATAAATTACTTTTTCTATCATTAATCCAAACGGACCCATAATACTTTTTGTTTCCTAGATGGTGACATGTAACTGCAATTACCTGCACTGTAAAGCACATTTTCTCTGAAAAAAATCTACTTTGTTATGAATTACTGTTTTGCATAAATATAGTCCTTTTCAATTTTTTGTAAAATGATCATCTTATTTTTTATATATATGCTTTCTTTTGAAATAAGAAGTCATCTATAGTTATTATTTATTATTTTGTCGAGGTTTTTTTTTAGTAAAAAAAGTTTAGGTGAAATTAATGTTTATTCAGTCCAATTATTCCTTTCAGCCCATTCAAGAGCCCATTTCAATATAGTGAGATTTTACCCCCTCCCCCAAAAAATGGTGCATTGAATTGTTTTATTTTTGCATTTCAGTATGTTTATGTTAATTGTTTTTCATTGTTTAAAGGGTTAAGGTGCGCCTAGCACCCCAAATTATTTTCTCAGGCGCACCCAGTGTCCTAATATAATTTTGGTGCATTCAATGTCCCAAACTAATTAAAACGGTGCATCTATATCTCGGCTAACAGAAAAGTTAAGTTTGACCGTTACCTTGTTGACTCAGCCAAAGGTTGACTGAAAAATCCTACGTGACGGACACATAAGCGTTTGATGTGTATTATTTTAATGGGTTAAGGTGTGCCTAGCACCCGAACTATTTTTTCAGGTGTGCCCAGTGTCCTAAAGTAATTTTTGGTGTATCAAGTGTCCTAAACTAATTAAAACAGTGCGTCCACATTCCAGACTAACAGAAAAGTCTTGTTTGACCATTACTTTACTGACTCAGTTGAAGGTTGACTGAAAAATCTTACATGGCGGACACGGAGGCGTTGATGTGTATTAGTTTGACTGAAAATTCAATTTATTTCCCCCTCTTCTAATATTTATTTTCTGTCAGTTTTTAAACTTAAAAAAAAGAAAGACCATCGATCCACCCTCTTAAATCTTGGTACATATACCATCTCTTCAATCCCATCCTCATCTTTAAAATTTTATCCCATTTCTTCCACCACTCCGATTTGAAACCACAACTGTCGTCACAATGCACTTCCATCTCCGTTTTGTCAACTCCTCATCCTACTCGCATTTGTTTCCTCTTCGGAGAACGCAGTAAACCTCTCCTTGGTTACTCTATCGATATCGCCGTCGCCTTCCGAGAAAACACCCGCGCCGCTGGGCTCGTCTCGGAGCTTTTTTAGTCAAAATAATACACATCATATGTTTGCGTGTCCGCCATGTAGGATTTTTCGGTCAGTTTCAGCTCAATCAGCAAGATAACAATCAAATAAGACTTTTCTGTTAGCCCGGGATATAGACGCACCGTTTTAATTAGGTTGGGACATTGGATGTATCAAAAATTATTTTAGGACACTGGGCGCACTTGGAAAAATAGTTCGGGGTGCTGGGTGCACATTAACTCGTCAAAATAATACACATCAGACACCTACGTGTTGTCATGTAGGATTTTTCGGTCAACCTTCGGCTAGTCAGCAAGGTAATAGTCAAACTTAACTTTTCTGTTAGCCTAAGATATGGATGCACCGTTTTAATTAGTTTGGGATGCTGGATACACCGAAAATTACTTTAGGACATTGGACGTACCTGGAAAAATAGTTTAAGGTGCTGGACGCACCTTAACCCTTGTTTAAATGATATAAGATTCCAATCTATTTTATCTTTGATATTCATCCATTTTTTTCAAAGTACTTCTTGTAGTAATTGTGCATGTTTAAAGTTCGTTAAATAGTAATTTTAACTAATATGCATAATTAGCAAGGGTATTCTAAGAAATATAATACTTATTTATTACAAACAACTGATTTAACTAATTTTCTTAATCTCCCCAAACTAATCAACTAAGTTTTATATTAAATGTTGGAGATAGTATATACCCTATGATCCTATATATATAATACAAATAATTGGATTATGTAGATGAAAAAATTGGTTAGAATTAATTGAAGAGAACAAATGTATAAAAAATGTATTTTATTTTTTTTTAAAAAACCTTATTTATAGAAATGGAGTGAATGAAAGATAAGGAATTAGTAGAAGGAAAGATATGAGATAATTAATGGAGTAATGAGGATAAAAAAAAAATTAATATATCTTATAAATAGGATCATATCTGTCTTAAACACTATTTTTTTATTATTTATAAGTTACTTCTAATATGTTCCATATAGACTAAGAAAAATTTTAAATTTTATTGACTTTCATTTAAAATTTAATAATTTTTTAATTTTATCTTTATTTAACGTACATTATACCCATTGAAATAAAATCAACATAATAATAAACAACAAGTAAAATTGTGTATTAAAATTTTTCTATATACTCTACAAATGGGACAAAACTCTCTTTTTTCTTTCTCTATCTTATAAATAAGAACAGAAGAACGTGTATATATAATGGAGGAGTATACATTAACAACTTATAGCTAACTTAAGTTTCATCAGAGCAAGGGAAGATGGATATAGAGAATGTTTAAAGCTTGGGAGCTCAATTCCTGCTAAGTGTCAAAAGAAAAGGAAAAACAAATAAAGTTATCCATATATTTTATCAATATTAAAAAACTGTGAATCACAAGAGGGTCTTTTTTTGTGAATGACACCGATCTTTTGACGGACCACAAGAAGGACAAAAATAATGAGACTAATATGCGTGTTAAACAAAGGATACTGGCCGGCCATTTGCTTTGAAGCCTGTGCCCAAAATTGACACTTTTCATCATTGAGATTGTGGAGAAAAGCAGAAACAAACCCAAATGATTGCCCTAAACAAATTTAACTTTACCCTCGTTTTTGATCAAAACATCTGTATCTTGCAGATAGAGCCTGCCCCGGAATTAGCAGGCACCTTCCAACACCACCATTCCTTTAGTCAAACCCAACTCCAAGCTTTTAATGATTAATGAGGAAACCTCAAAGCCCCATTTTGTCTTCCAAGTAATTAACAGAGTTTGACAGGAGCCTCAAGCCATTGAACCAGCCAGTTCTTTCTATAGCTGGTTGGATTGGAGTTTGTGGTTCGAATCAAGCACAGTGCGTTTTGCTTCAACTGTTTTGCAAGAGTCAACCAGGTCATGATGGTCTCATCAGTGAAGCGTCCAATCACTTGCAACTACTACCGTAGCCCCCTCACTAGCTTCTATCCCAGCTGCATTCTCCTATATTCTGTTGTTTATGATCTTTCCTGGTTTGAATAGTTTTAAGTTTGGAAAATGGAAGAAAAATAATAAAAAATGGAGTGTGAGAGGAAAGAAAACGAGTTTGCTGTGTTTCATACATAATTCTTTCTTTCACTTTTTTGTGCCCCCCCCCCCCAACACATCAGTGAGACTTCAACCTGAAGAGACTCGAATTGGATCTTTTAACAGAATGGAATAGGAACTGTTCACGTTCACATAATTTCACACTTGAACTCACTTCAAAAGGTTCGCCTTCAAAATTTCTTTCTATAACGTGTCAATGAAACTTCAAATCCTGAATAATCTTGACTCAACCTGTTTTTTTCTCATCCACTTTCCTTCTCATGTATTCGCTCACAGGTGCATGCGATCTCATTTCTGAAAATCTCAGTTACAGGCGCAAGCATGCCCAACGGCAGCTTATATGTGTGTTTGTGTGTGTGTGTGTGTGTGTGTGTGAGATGAAATTATAAAAGCAACATGAAAGTCCTGATTACGCTGAATCTTTATTACGTTTAAACTCTTGAACTAGAGAGGAATCGGAATATTTATTAATAGAACAGATAGTACATGATGAGAAAGATTAACAATAAGAAATGGCAGTGAAGATCTATCATAACGCACCGACTGTTATTGCAATAAAATCAGTAGTAGCACTATCATTAACTATTCAGAGCTACATAGCTGCCTATTCACTCATCTGCAAAATCAAACCTTATATACTACAAACAAATCCTAATAAAGCTAAATAACAGGCAGACTCAGACGAGAAATGATAAATGAAAGCACATGGAAGAAGAAGAAAGGATGATTCGGACCAGGAGTGCTTAATTCCCCGTGGATGTGAAGGAGGCCGTAGCTTCCATTTCATTTATGTTAGCTAAAAGCAAAGAGCTCGAGACTCAGGAGATGTCGTCGGCTGCAATTAACGCTTCCCATTTCATGAAAGTCAGAGATGAACAACATGTACTGCCTCCGTCTGACTGGAAATTGATGAATCTGGTGGAAGGCCAAGGACGATGGTGAGAGAGTATATACATGTTCGTACTTCAACAAACTTGTGCAATAAAAAAATAAGAGAGACTGAGCTACATGTATGGCGGATAACATAAGATATAGCCAGATTAGATTTGTAAGAACATATATACATATATATATATATATATTAGCCTCAGATTGTGTGATAAAAGTGGCTATGTGGGGTACTGAAATATTGCGACGCACGCATACTGTTGAGGGGGCCAATCTTATATTCCCGCATGCAAACGTTTTCTCTTTAATGTACAGAGCATGCACGTTTCCACAAGCAGAAAAAGAAAAGCAGGAAAGGGATGGATACAAAATTAGACAACGAGAGAGTTAAAAGGTTAATTTTCTATTATTGTTCTTCCTTTAGCAGCAAAGTGCTGAAGTTAACCTTTAAAAAGGGTCTTTTTCTAATCAAGGAGCTTCAAGTTTATCTGCTGGCCACTTGCTGTTGTGCCCTTGATTTGAATATTTTACATTTACTCGCATATAATATTTCTGGAGAGAGAAAGAGAAAAGAAATGAACATTAGTGTAAAGATGAAATGTGCTTTCTAATTCCACACATAATTACATTATGTTTTCTCGTTCTCTCATCAGATTCTCGAGCCCCTTTATTAATTTTCTTGCAGCAAGTGGGGCACACATCTACAGTGACCTTCACCTTCCTATTTCTGCATATAGAAATAAGGTAAGAGATCTTTTTTATGGGGGAGAATGATGTCTTCGCACATGGATAGAAATGAGTGAGCTGAGATTTAAATCTGGTTTATACTAATGGTAATGAATCTGACATAGACAGATACTAACATGCACTGATCTGTTCCAACGAGCGTGGTCCTACATATATTAATGCCACTTATATGTACAAATATTATCCTCTCTCCCTATGGCTAGTTTGATCCATAGGAATCAAAGAAGACCTTTAAGTTAATGATGGCCCCAGCTTATGGCTGGCAGAATAACAGGTTTTAGGAGAATCTGCATAAGTCAGCTTTGGCCGCTTAATCAGGAAATCTCAAGTTTTTGTGTGAATATAGAAAACATCTTTGGGAGATCAGACTTACTCTCAATTGAACCTGACAATGCTCACATAGACATATGAAAAAAATACTAATACACATGGGCCATGGTGTATCCAAGCTTAACAGGTATTGAGCAGAAGATTATGAGAAATATAGAAACTTGGGTGGAATGTATCTAAGAGGAGGCCAGGTGGGTGGCCTAGTGAGGGGGACCACTTGCAGTAAAGTGTCTTTATACTATCTTTGTTTTTTTGTCATTACAAAGTGTCTTTTATGTGTAAAAATGAGCTTTACGGTTTCATATGGACCACCATTACCAATCACATGTTGCGTAGCGTGGGTGACACTGAAACTGAAATATTTCACTGCAATTCCGCCACTAATGGGGAAAAAATGGGACCTTTAAATTTACCTGAAAAAGTGGCCCCACAGTCGCACGCCAACGTTTGTTTTTGTTTTGTCTGTGGCAACCAAAATTTGGCGTCAAAGACAACTCTGTCGCCTCCAAAATTCAAACTCTCACTGTTTCCTTTGAGTCGCTCACTAACCACAAACAGCACAAAATATGGAACCCAAGGTCAACGCAAATAAATGCAGGAAGGATAATTCACAGAGCTTTATGTATTGTATAGACACGCGCGCTCACACACATGTACATATTATAGTCACCGAGATTATCAGACTGACGTCTGAGATTTGTGAAACACTGAAACTTATGCAGACACATAGGTTTTCAGACGGAAACCCCTTGAAGAATTTAGGTTAAAGGAAATCTCTCTGATATGAAACTAGAGGCCAAGGAGTGTTGCCATTGATTTTCCAGACCAAATGAAAGGTCAATCGAATTAACTTTTCGACGATAAGGGAAATAACTTGACTTGCAGCACTACAAGAAGGTTCCTAGCAAAGAAAACAAATTACGTATGGTATTGGTTTCCAACATCCGAGTAAAGATTCACTCGAGTTATATTTTCGCTGTTGACTATGCAATATTGTCACCTGTCATAAAAGTGCAAAGAGGAAAACCTGTGAAAGAGATGAAAGTCCAGAACTTAGGAATTCATGCCTACTGGCTTGCCACTTTCAGAGATTCATTCACTGAACAAAGAATGTACAATGATTCTGACCACCTGGGATTGCCTGTATATGTCTGAAGTTAAGACAGAAACAGGGTGAGTTCATTTTCGGTCTTTTCTTGCCACTCGTTTAAATAGAAAAAAAGCTTGGTAGTGTAAGGAAAAGAATTTGACAAAATATTATATTAAGCTTATTGCACCTAGATATAATAATTCTGATTTCTGAGCCAATGCCATAAAAATGTTCTTCCTGTCAGAGGGGATCGAGCTAAGTAAAAGCATGACAAAGAATGATCATTTGTACTTTACAGCAGTCAAAATTACCAATTATGCTCATTGTCTGCCACGCAAGACCATGGATATGGACATACGTGTAATTGCACAAATGCTTCCATAGTTTACTGGTTCGAGGACAAAAAAGGATCATCAAACTTCTCAGTGGAGAGCAAACCATAAAAACCTTTACCTGAGATGATACTTAAATATTAATCTGCAAAAGCATGGTCAGTAAGGCACCATTTGTTGATTTAAGCTGCTAAAAGCCTTTTCCACATTCCATTTAGTTCTTTTGCACAAAGAATTCGGTTAAGTTTGGGCATGAGTGCCTACCTTCTCTGGTGGTCCTTCCACCCAGGCAATGCTCTGATTACCAAAAACAAAAGAAGAAGACAGTTCAGTGTAGCAACATGAGAAGGGAAAGCGAGTCCTGTATTAGAGACAAGCAATATTGCAACGGAGAAACGCTGCACAGTTAGCAACTTATATAGCGTTGGAATGAATCAGACAACGCAATGTCTGAAACTTCGATGGCCTCAAGGATAAAGGAAAGTCAGGTCATTTAACTAACATATCCATAAATATATATATATACTCCTCCTGTCCTAATATAAGACTCATTTAACTAATTTGATTAGATTAAGGAAGTTAGGTAAGTTAGTTAATTATAAGAAATGTGACACGTTTTTTCTAAAACACCATAATCATCTTTTTTAATCTCAATCTCTCTCTTTTACTTGATTATGATTGAGTAAGTATCCATAGGGGTAATTTAGAGAAAATTGATAAATATGATAAATGGGTCTTATATTTAGGACCAAAACTAACTTAACAATTGGGTCTTATATTAAGGACCGGAGGAGTATATAGATATCAAACTACACAATAATAAATAACAGGTAAAATATAAATAAGGCCAAAAAAATCTTATTTTTTTTATCTTATAAATAAGATCAAGAGAGTAGTAGCAGAGGATGTTTTTTTTTTTTTTTTTGAGCTGAATAGCAGAGGAGTGTTAGTATGCAAGATTTATTAGTACAAATTTTGCGCACACTATTACTACCCCGCTTTCTGTCCTTCGGTATCTTGCTAGACTTTTTAAATTTGCTAATCAGACATCAAGTTAAAGATCTGTCACTTTTGGGCCTGTGGAACTGGAAGTGGGAAATTTCATCGGCCCTGTTTCCATTTCCCAGCTTCAATATAATTGAGTTTTTTTTTTTTAATAAACATGTTGGATGAGGATTAGTGTTGGCTAATCAGCAGATTATAACAATTGATGTGAAATAATTTTTAAGTTAAACAACTTCGTTTAAAAAATTGATAAACATAAAAAATAAAATAGAATAAAATATTATATTTAGTATTAAAATTAGGGAAAATCCCAGCAAAATCCGGTTAAAATACCTCAATTCATATTAAAGCCTGCACTTTTTGTGTATATCTAATTAGGACATGAGTTCCAATTTATGATTTTTGAATGTTGTTAAAAGATTAGGATATTTCTCTTTAATTAAAATGAAAAAATAATTATTTTACTCCTCCAAGTGACCTCTCACCTCTTATAATTATTTTTAAGACTAAAAAACATATAAAATTTTTCTATATATAACTAAAATCTTCAAAAATATTTTAATAAAATTTTAAATTTGAACATAAATGGCGTTAAAATAAATATTTTTTATTTTATGTCTGTAAATAATTATTTTAAGATCTTAAAATATTTTAATTACAAAAAATATTTAATATTATGTTCTTATAATTTAAGTTAGTTTTATTTCCTTAAACAAATATTGGATTCCAACCCAAAAATGTAATTTGTAACAACTTAATATAAAATATTTCTTGTAATTAAGATATTTTAAAATTTTAAAAATAAGTATTTACAACTTGAAAATACAAAATATTTATTTAAAGGGTACTTATATCATAATTTAAAATGTTGGATTAAAATATTTCTAAAGGTTTTAGTTACATATATATATTTTAAACATTATAAAATTACTTATGTGCTTTTTCCCCCCAAAAAATAATCATAAGAGAAAAAAGTAATTATTGAGGAGGGGTAAAACAATCAATTTCTTTTAACTAAATAAATACATTCTGCTAATTTAATAATATTAAAAAATTTCTAATGAGACCTCATGATCTAACTTGGAATTTGTTAAAAGTATATGTCTGAATTTAAATTTAGGTATTTTAATTAGATTTAATTAGAATTTTTCCTTAAAATTAAGAATGATATAGTATAATAAATAGGTAAAATAAACTATTTTTAAGAAAAAATGCGTTACATTGGAATAGGACGAGTGAAGTAGATGCAATTATGAAAAGAATTGCTCACCAGGGACCTTCTGAATGCTGAGAATCACAGAAAAGATGATAAGCAAGAGAACATGTTACCGTCGTCCTCGGCTTATCCCTTTCCTTACTCCTCATGAGGCCTAGTTTTCTCGAAAGCAACATGACCCAGTGAACATCATGCTTCCTCTTGGAATACGCCATGATGAAAGACCCAGAGCTTGATCAACTCCATCACCACAACCAGCAGCAGCGAGACCTGGAAATCCTCAAAGCCGTCGCTCAGGCTATTTACAATCATTCCGGCAATTCTAGGCCCATCAGTGAATTCGACGCTCATCCTCGGAATTTCAAGTGCAAGCCTTCAAGATTTCAACCCCAGTCGGTGACCACCAAATCTTCGACTATCGAGGAACCCGGCGTTGCTCCCACCTGGGATTTCAATCAGTCGCTTTGGGACTCATACGAGCTCGTCACTGTCTCCCGAAGGTTAGAGACAGGCTTAAGTTTGGATACCGATGACCCCTTTTCTGTCTCGAGTTTGAGTGGATTCCTTAGGAGGCGTAGGCAGGAGAGTAACAATAGCCTTAGGAATCTGTTCAATCAAATGTCTTCTCGGAGATTTAATGAGAACCAAGTTCCACGCCAAAATAATAGTTAAAGTTTTATCTCTGACAATTTTTCTTCTTCTTTAGTTCGTACATTTCATAGGGGGAAAAAATCAAGCTCTTCCATTATTCGGGAAAAACCAATGAAGAATCTGTAAAAAAATCTTCAGCCTATTCTTCATTGTATTGTACTTTCAAAACGTTGCAGCGTCAAAGTTTGTTATTCTTACATCAACATTATGACTTTTACCAATCCAAATCCTCTGTCTTTTAATGGATGGTGATTGTTTCTGCACATGGTTTTGCCTTTTCAATTTGGTATTTGAAAATACTCTCACATGCGTATGGCGACTTGTCCGTTGGAAATTAACCGTCCAGCATATAGAATTGGAGCCTTGCTGATTTGGTCAGATATTAAGTGATAATCAGGATTTAAACTGAGCATATCCTAAATTATGCTTGCTTCAGTTTTCATCACTAGAACATCAATCTTCAGAGTTGATGGTCATGTGGTTCATATAAAGAGCGCGCGCGCACACGTGGAGGTGAATCCTGAAGGTGAGTTCTGATTGGAATTATATATGCTAGATGAATAACACGCTTGAAAACTATAAAAGTACAGCATATCTGCTGTTCATTCTTTCATATTAGTAAGTAACACCCCATAAGTAGGAGAGTACAGTACAATAACAACAGTAGGGTAAGGTAGGCAGGCATTTTATTCATACAAGCAGCCATTTAGCAATGGTGAGGGATTTATTAATGATATATGACCTGCCTAGCAAATTACTGGTTCATGTTGTGTGTGGAGATCGATGGTGGTGAGCCTAGTCCCTGTAGGTCTTCCACCTGTAGAGCTTGTTGCCCCTGGGGTTGCCATATCGGTCCGCCTCATATCGGTCAGACTCTTCATAGACGACTTCAGTGTTGCCATAGTTGTCAGCTCTCTCGTACTCTACCACCTCAACCCTCTCTCTTTCTTCAGGGTTCTGGTGGTGGTGGTGGTGGTAGCGAGGTCCCTCGTCTTCGTAGACGACCTCCTTGTTGAGAGCCGCATAGGCATTAGGGTACCTGGGAACATCAGGGAGAACACTGGGAGTCCTGTGCACCTGTGAGATGTGGCTGTGGTAGTCACGAGAGTTCAACATTTTTGCTGTGTATCTCCTTTTGTGTTGGATCTATCAATCACAGAGGTAAGCACAAGACGTAATTAAGAAGTTGGCAAGGCAGGGTGATATTTATAGGCGGCTGATTGCAACTGATATGGTGTTTTCATGGATTGATTCTCCTCAAGTTGATGAGATTGAGGCTGAATCTAATTCGATCCCCTGGGGCTTTAGTCTCTTTCCAACAGTAGATTCCACCTGAGATCTGGAAAAGGTGGGATTCCCATGGAGAGTGAACACAGGTAAGGCTGAGGAAGACGCAGAGAACACAGAAGGGTACAATAATTCAGGTCGCGCAAGCAAAACATGTTCCTCCTCGACAGATGGCGACATCACTTGTAATAATAGAACCCCTTTTTATTCTTTCCGCAATTCGCATGTCAATTTCCACACTGCTCTGAGATTCACAATGTAGACATATAATTTTAACGGTGTATATTTAAAATTTTTAACTAATAATTTTTTTAATAGAATTTTTTCCAAAAAATAACAATAAAAAATTGTTTTTATTTTAAATTTTATACACATTAAAATATGGGATAATCCTACAAAAATGATCGTTAAATTTTAAAATTCTAAATTAGGAATTACTACAAAAATATGTTGATATTTGCTTTTCGCATGTAGTCATTTTTTTTACGAGTGTAGTAATCAATACTGATTTGAAATTTCAAAATTCAACAGTCTTTTTTTAAGATTTTTTCTTAAAATATTAAACTACTAAAAATAAAATTATACTAAATTTGGATTGTCCAATTTTAATATGAATGGTCTCAATTTAATGCTCATTATTTAAATGATAAGCACCCAGACTGAATACAGTTTGACACAATTCATAATAACGCAAAATATTAGGAGTAAGTTTGGTCTTCATATCTTAGAAAGTACATATGTATCTATAAACTGTTAGTTACGAGTAATGTAACTCATGATCACATTATGTGGAAGGTAATGTAAAATGTATTTAGTTGATACATAAAACGAGAAGTGTGAAAATAAATAGGGAAAATAAATAAGTGAAAAAACATGTATTTTTATATATTTTTTGTGAATCAGAAATATATTGAAAAAGTTATTCCCATTTAAAATCCCACAGCATTAGAATTTAATTTAGCATGATATAGAATTTGGTCGTGAAAGAAAGATGTAAAGCAGATTAAGGAAATTAAAGGCTAAGAGGAATATGAGAACAACTTGATGACAGTTAACGACAATTCATAGACTCTAAAATTGTAGCCAAGGGATTCGCATAATGCTGGATGAGAGACAAGCGAATATCCGCTGAATGTGATGCTAGTTTTGTTACGGACCTAATTTTGTTTTAATCTCAACCATGAAACACGTTTTTGAATTGAAACTAAATCAAATTTTCTTCCACATTGAAACAACCTTATGAATTTATCAAGAAACAAAAAAACCATACCTGACACTAAACCGATTAAAATAGTAATTCAAGAATTAATGGGTCCAACTGAGTCAACTTAGGATCAAACTGGTTATATTAAAATAATATAATTTAATTCAAAATAACAAAATACAGCAATATTAATAATAATTAATAACAAAATACAAGGAAATGTAATAATAGTTTGATTATAATAAAACATAACAATATTGAGAATTTTGATCTTTACATTTCTTCAATAACTAAAATTAATAATTATTGATACAAAAATCATCATTAAAATTTATTTAAATATATGGTAACTGAGATATTAGGAGTTGAATAAGTAAAAATAAAATCAATAGCAACATAATCATCTAAACCTGTTTATCACTGGTTCACACCAACTTCCACTGGTTTGACCAAGTTAATACTGGTTTGACACTTAAACTAGACCAAACCACTAGCTGGTTTACTAATTTTTCGCTTGGTTTCATCCTATTTTTTGTGCCATGGAATTTATTCTTACTTTAACTACTTTATAAAATGATATCCCATTTGAAAAGATGGCGTCGGTCCATATTTTAATTACTACTTTTGAGTACCGATCTTTTATTAGTTAACAAATATCCAACAATTCAATACAGATATTTGCAAGTTTTTTCCCCCAAAAAAATCCGATTAATATTACCCAAATTACCAACAAAAACTTTCATTTCTTTCTTGGCCACAAAAGATTTCATCTCATTTCCAATACCTATGACTATGGGTCTCCCTTCGCCTTTGTTCGTCACTAATGATACGGTAAATATATAATTTTAACCATCATCTCGTTTTTCAGGTACAATTTTACTCTTAATTTTTTTAGTAATGCAATTTCACTTATAATGTGAGATTCAATTCATTTTTATTTCCTAGTTAAATGACTTGGCAAGTCAATCAGTACTTCTAAATGTGAGATTCAATTAATATAAAAAAAAAATGTGAGATTCAATTCATGTTGCAAGAAAATTTTCATTGGCACACCCAATGGTAAAAGATTTATTGTATTGTTAATTGTAACATTTGGAATTTTTATTTTTAAAATTTAGAATAATTAAGGAAATACAATTGTGGGGTACATTTAAGAGCAAGATTAGCCGGCAAAAAGGAAAAAGAGCATGATTAACTTTAATAGGTGAGAAATAAGATAAAATTAATTAGAAATCAGCTAAGAAAAGATAAGTAGGCTTGTCAATTTATGAATTAAGGGGTGTGGGTTCCGTCTATGTTAACCCGAGCTTGTTGTTTTTGGCGAGTTAGCAAGGATTTAACTTATACTCCTCCAGTCCTTATTATAAGACCCAATTTGACTTTTTATTTGGTCCTAATTATAAGACCCAATCCATTTTGTCTCTTATATTTATGCATTTTTTTCCAAGATAATCCTTCTAATAATGATAGTTTTAGCCAATATACTTAATTAGCAAGGATATTTTAGGAATGACAACACTTATTTATTATAAATAACCAATTTAACTTACTTCCTTAATCTCCTCAAATAAGTCAATTGGGTCTTATAATTAGGACCGGAGGAGTATTACCAACTTTAATTATTATGGACATGTTTCAAAATTGAGACACAAGGTATTTTACCCTAAGCATAGCCTATGATAGATATTGATGAAGAATAGTTTTCTAGTTCATAATTTTAGACGGAAACTAAACTAGAAAAAGAGGGTTTCGAAGGTTTAGGGTTGAGTTTTGCTTACTAAGTTCGTATGTTCAACTTTTTGGAGGGTTCCAAGCTTCTAGTTAACCTTTAAGGCAAGTGATGTGTGAGATCTGAGGCTTTGAAGCGATGAAAAGTTTGGTTTATTGTATCTTTAGATTTGGAGTAACTTTCGACTGATCTTTGATGTGATTGTGAACCATGCGATATCTCATATCTCATATCTCATATCTCATATCTCGCATACACGCAACCATTATCACAAATAAATGGAGCGTAAAAACGATGTCGTTGCGGAGCTCTATTCTGACGGACGCTTTTTGGCCGCCCTTCTCGGCTAACGCGCAACAGCTGCTAAACGCATAATGGCGGCGATTCCAGGGTCTCTGGTTCCCGCCAAAACTATAACTTGCATTCCTACCATCCCCCAATTTCCTGAAAACCCGAAGTCCATAATACTTCAGAAATGCAGGACGCGCAGGGACCTCAACCAAATCCATGCCCACCTCATCAAAACCCGTCTCATCTTCAACCCTTCCCTCGTCGAAAACCTCCTTGAATCCTCGGCCATCATTCTTCCCAACACCATGGACTACGCGCTCTCCATTTTTCGCAAAATCGATGATCCCAAATCTTCCGCTTACAATGTCATGATCAGAGCCCTCACCTACCAGCAATCCCCTGATGAAGCCCTTCTTTTGTTCAAGCAAATGTGTGCCTGCGCGGTACTTCCCGATGAGTTCACTCTTTCCAGTGTCTTCAAAGCTTGCTCCAAATTCAAAGGCTTGGTTGAAGGCCAACAGATTCATGCCCATGTTGTGAAACGTGGGTTTCAGTCGCATGGGTTTGTCAAGAATACGCTAATTCATATGTATGCAGTATGTTCTGATATGGAGGTTGCTCGTATGGTGTTCGATGAAATGCCTGTGGGAGACCTTGTTGCCTGGAATGCAATGTTAGCTGGGTATGCCAAGAGCGGATGCTGGGAAGAGGTTGTGAGCATGTTTCTTAACATGCGGGAAATGAATATCGGATTTGATGAGGTTACTATGATTACTGCTTTGACGGCATGTGGCAGAGTAGCTAATCTGGAATTGGGAGAGTGGATTGCTCAATATATTGAGGCAAAGGGACTGAAGGGGAATATTAATTTGGCAACTTCGCTTCTTGATATGTATGCAAAATGTGGTCAGGTCGACACAGCTAGAATACTGTTTGATCAAATGACGCGGAGAGATGTGGTTGCATGGAGTGCCATGATATCCGGGTACAGTCAGGCAAATAGATGCTATGAGGCTCTTAGTTTGTTTAATGATATGCAAAAAGCTAATGTCGATCCTAACGAGGTGACCATGGTTAGTGTACTGTACTCTTGCGGAGTTCTGGGAGCTCTGGAAACTGGTAAATGGGTTCATTTCTATATCAGGAAAAAGAAACTGAAGCTCACCGTTTCTCTCGGCACTGCACTCATAGACTTCTATGGCAAGTGCGGGTTAATAGACAGTGCAGTTGAAGTTTTTCAAAGAATGAGTACCAAAAATATCGTCTCCTGGACAGCGATTATCCAAGGGCTAGCTAGTAATGGTGAGGGAAGAAGAGCTCTGGAGTTTTTTCGTTTGATGCAAGAAGCGAATGTTGAGCCAAATGATGTGACTTTTATTGGCGTTCTTTCTGCTTGTAGTCATGTGGGTCTAGTTGAGGAAGGTCGAACACTATTCCTCAGCATGAGCAAGGACTATGGAATTGAACCAAGGGCAGAACATTATGGCTGTATGGTTGATATTCTAGGTCGCGCCGGTCTACTGGATGAGGCACTTCAATTTATAAAAAACATGCCTATGGAACCAAATGTAATAGTTTGGAGAACACTTTTGGCTTCTTGTAGAGCACATAAAAATATTCCAATAGGCGAAGAATCATTTAGACAGATAGTTCAATTGGAGCCGGCTCATAGTGGGGATTACATACTTCTATCCAACATATATGCCCTAGCAGGAAGACTTAAGGATGCTTTGAAAGTGAGGTCTCAGATGAGAGAACTCGGAATTGAGAAATCCCCTGGTTGTAGCTTGATTGAGTTCGGAGGGGTAGTTCATGAGTTCTTTTCTGAAGACAATGAACATTCTCATTCAAAAGAGATATACAGGGCAACTGAAGAAATGATCAAAAGATTAAGTTAGCTGGATATAAGCCGAACATTAGCGACGCAAGGATAGATGCAGAGGAGGAAGCTAAAGAAACTTCCGTGTCTCACCATAGCGAGAAGCTGGCTATTGCATTTGGTCTTACTAATACTAAGCCGGGTTCTACAATTAGAATATCAAAAAATCTTAGAATTTGTACTGATTGTCACAATGCTACGAAGATAATATCAAAGGTGTATAAAAGAGAAGTCATTGTCAGAGATAGGAACCGATTCCATCATTTCAAAGAGGGATCATGTTCCTGCAACGATTACTGGTAAACTCAGCCGCCTAGACGTTCAAGATTAAGACGACTGATTATTTATGCAGGTCAAATTTTCGTAGGTAGCAGGTAGGGGGCCGGAAAGGGGTTTACTTGGCCTGTTCTTGTCGTGCCTGTAATTGTCGGATCCATTCAGTAAAAGAAACGCCAATTCAACTGCCTATTTCGTCAGAAGCATGTAAATTAAAGTTCAGTCTCCATTCATCCCTTGGTAGGTTATTGATCTCTTCAGTGAACAGTCATTATATGCGGCTTCGTTCTCCCTTCCAATCATTTTGTTTTCGGAAAATTATTCAATTGGAAAGATATAAGCTTCAACTTGCGAGGAAAGCATCCCATACTTGAGATGAACGAATGATCCTTCTTATGGTCCTTACAATCTCGGTGTGACAAAAGACGGCGGGTCAGCTCTATCACATAAAACGCTAGCAGTTGCTACATGGCCTTGACTTATCTCTATATTTTATTTGCTACTGCTCGACACCTACGAGAAGAAAAAACGAACTGCTCCCTAAAATCTAGGATTCAATGGTTATAGGAGTGTGTGGGAGGAGCCAAAGGTACTTTTAAAAAGTATCTTGACAAAACTCTTCTTACGTATTTATTTTGAATTTCATAAAATCACTTATAAAATCAAACACTTCCTGTATATTAGACAACTCAAGATATTCAAAGTGAGAAATGAACATCTCATATGATTTTGATTCCAATCAATTGGCTGTTGTTGAAAGGTCGATATCTTAGCAGCTACACTAACACTACCAGACTCCAATTAGGTTTCTATTGGTTAGAATCCTCATACGGAATATGATTTATGAGCTGCCAACCACCATGACACCAAATGATATTAAGTAAGATGAAGAATCATCTCCCAAAAAGCGCACTCTTGACTGGAGGGAATTCCACTAATAGTGTATTTACGCTGGGACAACCCATGCTGCTCAACCCAAAACTTGAAGTCTCATATTACTTTGATCTCTATCAACTAGGCTACTATGGGAAGTATAATTCACGGAATCAGATTCTCTCCACTACCCTTCCCATCCTCTTCCCTTCCACTACCATCTTTTTCTCTTCACAACCATTGGATCAAAACTCCAATGGTTTAGATTTAATATTTTATAACATTTTATAAAGATAAATATTATGATAAAAAATAGATAAATAAATTTAAGGGAAAACCATATTGAAGGTACCTATACTTTCTCTCAATTTTTAATTTGGTACCTATGTGGGTTTTCCCCTTTAATTAAACATTTAATTTTATCTTTTTAGCAACATTAGCTCTTATAACTTTGTTCTATTGATATTTTTAGTCTCTACATAAGGATTAATGATGTTAATAGAGGAAAAATAAAGATTTAGTTAAGAACAAAAAACACATAGGTACCAAATTGAAAATTGAAAAAAAGTATAGGTACCTCCAATATGGTTTTCCCTAAATTTAAACTGTTAAAATCTAATCTGAACAGTTCATAACTACAGACTGTTATTATAGAGCAAATTTTTTTTAATTTTTTTTATTACAATCGTAAACTGTTCAGACCAGATTTTAACAGTTTAAATTTATTTATTTATTTTTTTAATAATATTATTTTTATAAGATGTTAAATCTGGACCATTGGAATTTTAATCCAATGGTTGTGAAGAAAAAAGAAGGGTAGTGGAGGGGAAGAGGATGGGAAGGAAGTGGAGAGAATCCAAGTCCATAATTCACACCCCAAAAGATATTCAGCCTGTTTGGGTTAGCGTTTAGATCCAGAATAAGTAGCTTTTGCCACTTTAAGTATGTTTAGGCTCTTAATTTGGCGTTTGGAGAAGCTTTTTACCCATTTAACTTGTGGTCAAAAGTTGGTTTCAATCCTTCTTCTTTGAAAAGCTTCTCCTCCCTACTTATAGCTTATATGTAATCGTGTCTTTGATAAGTTTTTATGAGTTGGTGGGGCCATTTATTATTCTCTCTCTTCTCTTCTCCCTCATCCGTCTCATGCTTCTCTCTCACTCTCTTTGTTGGCAACGCAAGCTCATGTACACATATGTATGTGCATAAATAGTTTTGAATTTCTTAAAATTATGTTTAACTTTATATTTATAAAAAAAAATTTATGATATCCCTAATGTTTTAAAATATATTTTAGTCAGTAAATTTCACTTTTTCATATTAAAATAATTTAAATTCATCATATTATGTAAATTCATTTTTTTATTATTTTTTATTATATAATAAAACTCATACTCATTTTTGCAATTTTACAAACTAAATTTACTTTTATTCAATCATAATCCAAACAATTTTTTACCTAAACTAATTTTTACAAAATACAATCCAAATATAAATCATATTACGTAATTTAAATTTTATTCAATTGAACTTTTACAAAAATCAAATTGAAAATAAACTATGTTTTCTATCATTGATCCAAACATACCTATTATGGGATTTAACATGGCCAGCTAGGATGAATAAAGTGAAGGACAATCTTGATTCATTAGATTGACTTGACCTGAATTCATGGCACGAAGAATGCTCCCCACTGTGACAGTGTCTAGAGTAGAACTTTACCACAATACGAGATATAATTTCACATGCTTAGAACGATAGGTGAAAATCTTGCACTATTTATAGATGACTACTAATTGGTATGATCGGAATCCTACATTTAAATCTGCATCAGATGTAATGCCCGGTAGATTTAATAGACGAAACAGATAACTTTCACTGGAAGTGTAAAGGAATCGTTTCGGACAATTTACAAATTGCCAAAAAGATCTCAGTGGTCTAGATTCTTAACTGACGTCGTTTATTTTTTTAATCTATTTTACCCTTGAAGGGGATCTATCTTCTTATTCAATTATTAAAAGCATTGGTTGAAGCAAGAAAGAAAGCCATTAGGCTTGTGTTCCTCCTTTTTTCTGGGAGTATCTCCTGTGTTGTCACATTTAGCCATCAAAGAACTCGTGCCAGGGGACTCTGGTGCGAAGATGGTATTCTCGGAAGTGAATATTCTTGAAGGAATCATCGGTTTAGGGGGTGAAATAGTGTAAAGATAATTGAGCAGCATTTGGATTATTTGGGTGAAGTTGGGCCGGGCATTCGGGTCTTCTTGCCAGCATGAAGTCAGAATTACAGCCAATTCTTCAGGGAGATTCTCTGCACTGGGTCTAACATTCTGTAAGCACAAGAGTATTTCAAGTTACCAGGCAAATAAAAGCATATAAGAGACTTGGGAAAACAATATTAGATAAGAACATCTACGGAATAAAGCAGATCTATTTACTTTAAAGGCTGCTGCATAAGCTGCCTGGAGATTTGACATGCCTTCAAAGGGCAGTTTGTTATGCAAGAGCTCCCACAGAACAATTGCAAAGCTATAAGCATCCACTTTATGGTTGTAATGCTTCTTCTCTCCCTGCTTCAGTGTGACAGTGCTATACAACTGCAATTTTGAGTTGACGTAATCACTCCATACTCTTTACATACTCAGTTCAAAGAAGATAAATACAGAGAGAGCACATCCATTCCATAATAAAGTACCTCTGGAGCCATCCAACGGTAAGTTCCTGTTTCAGCAGTCATCATCTCTGTCAATGATTCCTCTCTAGCTAAGCCAAAATCTGCTAGCTTGACTGTTTTCTGGTCTTCAGTCAAGAGTAAGTTCTCTGCATTTAAAAAAAGGATTAAGGAGGATTTTCATTATGTATATGAGTTATGTTTCAACAAGTTACCACCTCCGTCCTTAATATAAGAGCTAGTTAGGAGATTGGATTTGGTCTTAAATCTAAGACCTCAATCCACTTTATCTTTCATCTTTTCTCAAAATATTTCTATTGATTGCAAAAGGTTCTCGGATAATTCTAATCATCCAATGCACATGATTGAAGAGCATAGTTTAGGGAGATTAACATACATTTGTGGCAAATAACTAACTTAACTAATTTCCTTAATATCCCCAAATTAATCATCTAGCTATTATATCAAGGACCAAAGGTAGTACAAAATTAAGAAGAGGAAGATTCAGTACTCACAGCTTATAGCAGAATATTAATCAAATTCCTTATCTTGTTATGCTGTGACTGCTTGGATAATTTGAGGTGTTTAGATAATGTTAAAAGAACGGTATCATGTATATGACGTTTTCTTAAGATCGTTCCCCTGTATAAAAAGGCTGGTGACCCCACCTCTCTTAGCAGAAAGATATAATTCATGAATATCATACTCCATCAATGCGTTTTTAAATTTTAATGAAACAGTTGGATTAACTTTGAATTACTATCGGAATTGTAACAATAATCCGAATCCCCATATGTAGATATGGCGTGGCAAATATATGATATGATGATGCTAACTCTTCAGAGGGGTAACAATATAAAGAAGAAAAGAGAACATGGTTATGCAGTTATAACGCATATTGCACTATTGGATCAATTTTAACTCTATTTGATGTTTCTTCTCTATTGGCCATTATTCATAAACTCTATTTGATGCATCACGTCTTGATGAACATAGCAAATCTGTTTGGATAGGCAGTTAATGATTTACTAATTCAGTTATATACGGATATAAAAATAAAACCATGACCCTCCAGGGCTATTTCATGTTCTTCACTGCTCTGTTAGATGAAACAGCCATCAAATTGCATATCTTGGTAACTTTAATAATTTTTGTGTAGTTTCTCATTACTTGCATAGAAATTTTAGTAGACCATAGCATGGGTAATAGTGAAGTTATGACTTTTCATTAAGATAACTCCTCTTAAAGAAGTTTGGGCAGTGTTGACATAAAGTTACAACTACAACAGCATGCAGACTAGACTAAGTAGTTTGATGTAAAGAGGGTGATTTATTGCAGAAAGAAAGTCAAAGAAGTTATACCAGGCTTCAGGTCACGGTGAATGATCCCATGAGAATGCAGGCACTCCATAGCACGAGCAATATCAAGGGCAAAACCAATAGCAACATGTATGTCCAAGCAATTTGGCCGCATGTTAAGCAAATACTTGCGCAATGTTCCTCCCAGTAAGAGTTCAGTGACTATCACCATTACAGGCTCTTTGCAGGTACCAATAAACTGTTAATACACATGGTGACAACTTTTACTGTAAGGTGTTGACTTAAAAGTAGTTTTTGTTAGATCATAATATATCTATTGTTGCTTCATTGACGAGTTATAGGCACAAAGGACAAGAATCAGGGAGAGCCTAGACCTAAGTCCAACCTTCACCAAGTTCTTATGTTGAACTCTAGACAACATCGCAACCTCCCTAGCATATCGGGCTTCTCTCTTGGCAATTTCTTCTGCAGTTTCCCCTTTATGCAAAATTTTAATTGCAACCGTCTGGTTTTTGTATCTGAAACGAAACCAATAAAAGAATTATGTAGATTGTAGGGTAGAATATCTGCAACTTAAACTCATTATAAAAGCAATTAAAGAAAACCCAAATCTTAGAGAAGCCTAACTCAAGATCATTAGTGATGGCTGTTGCCATCACTTTTATCAAGAAAAGAATCTTATACTTATGCTTCAAAATCACTATTTCATTTGAAGCCTGAGCAATGAAATGCATTGCATGGAATGAAGGCGTAAGTAATCAAACAGTGGACAATAATTGATTTGCTGGCACCCAACAAGCAAGTACCATTGCTCATCAAGATGGAATATGCAAACTCTGCAGAAAAAATGAGACGCTGAATTTCGAAAAAGCAAACTTACTTGCCCTCATAGACTTTGCCATGAGCTCCCTCTCCAATTCTGGGCCCTACATATAGAAGCTTAGGATCAATTAGCCACTTTGGGTCCAATCTGAGCTCATCGACAGAATAGAACCCTCCTCCAGATTCCATTTTTGATATACTGGAGAAGAAATATTCAAGACATGCATCAACCAGTAAAATCCAGCAGCCACCGTCACACGAGAACCCTAAAGAGACACCATTTGAGGTCTGATTCGCATGGCAAATAGAATTGCTGACATGAAGCAGAGAACTGTACAAAACATGCTCTGGAGCGTCTCGTTCTGCAACTGAGAATCAGAACCACATCTCGAAAAGTGAGGCCTCTAAATCAATACTCATTGATGATTTGCATTTCCTTGGGGAGGCAAAAGCATGGAACCCACATGCTTGAAAGAGAAAGGGAGAGAGAAGAAAGAAGGGTGACAATAAACGCAAGCAAAGCCCAAAGCCCAAAATGATTTCTTGAAAGTTCGTGGGGGCAAAGAGAAGAATCCCCGGAAAATAGAAGATGAGCAGGAATCTACCACTAATTGCTCAAGTAAAAACGAAGTCTTTTTAAGCTATGGAATGTCAACACTCACCCCCAGAGAGCTTCAGTTCAATGCTCCAATATTTATTTTTAATGTTCTAATATTGTAATCATGGGTCTTTGCTTCACCACGAATGCTTGATCTGCAGACAGAATCATAAATAGGAGAATTAATAAAGAATTTAATAAAGGAAGGCAAAAGAAGCTCTTTTGGGACAGAAGATAGGCACTTGGGAGGGAAGAGTGGTTTCTGAAGACTGTATGAGCCATAAAATAATCAAGGGCACGTGGAGACTGATCTTGGCAGCATGTGACGACCCGATTCATGAGCAACATCTTGAGAAATAAATAATATATATTACATATCTTCCACATATCTTTTGCTCATCTTTAATCGGAAGCGTAACGTTATTGTTAAAGTAACCATTTTTATGTTCTACATGTAGACAGTGGACACACAGATATGGGGTTTAAAGGCATTTTCGTTCTGAACTATTTCAAGATATATATGGGATATCCTAAATTATTGATTAAATCAATATCATTTTTAAAATGTCGAAATCATTGCAACGTTGTTCAATGACTAACCGATATTAACCTTTACTACTCCTCCGGTCCTTAATATAAAACTCAATTCTTGAGTTGGTTTTGGTTCTAAATATAAGATCTATTTCTTGTATTTATCATTTTTCTCTAAATTACCCCTATGGATACTCCCTCAACCATAATCAAGTAAAAGAGGGAGAGAGGGTATTAAGAAAGATGATTATGGTATTTTAGGAAAAATGTGTCACTTTTCTTATAATTAATTAACTTACCTAACTTCCTTAATCTAATCAAACTAGTTAAATGGGTCTTATATTAAGAAGCGGATGAGTATTAACTTTGCATTAATTTTGGGTTAAAGAATATTGGAGTAATTAATAACTTTTTTTAATTGAAACATGTGGCGTCATGTTAAGTTGTCACATGTTTTGTTATTTGGGTTGCCAACTAAAGATTCATTAATTTAAAAAGAACACTGTTTGTCAACCCTCCACTAACAGTCAATTGATGATGTGGTAAAAAATTATATGCCTATTTTACTTGGCTACAAGGTTGACTGATAAATACTTATGTAATCTATGGTGTTATACACAGATATAACGTGTAACGGTATCTAGTTGGCAAGGTATGTCACACTCTAAACATATAATGTAACACGCCTCCTTGGGGGGGGGACAAAAGAGGATGCCAATTTTTCATGTTATTAATTGTAGAATGCGGTGTGGAAAAAAAAAAGTAGAATGCCAATCACTCCATAAATACTTTGTGGCCAAAAATGGTTTTTAAGCCAAAGTCAATTTGAAACTAAATGTCAACATCAATATTCATAAGTCAAAGGATAATATTGTCACAACGTTAATATTTTAAAAAAATGACTTGCTTCTTAGGATATCCAATATTTCTTGCAAAATGGTTCATGATGAAAGTGTGCTGTGACTATCCTTTTCTTCTTTTGGCCTTTTATGCAAGCGTGAGCACACCGGCAGGTCTCGCCGTTGACGCTACTCACATCTAACTGAAGTTGCTTCTGTACAGAGTCATAGTTAATGGATGAATGTTGAAAAATCTGTTAATCTTTGATCTAAAGTTTATCGCTTTTTTTAATCATCATTGATATTACTGTGGATTTCAGCTTTTCTGACAATACTTTGCTCTTTTAAAACTCATTTTTCTCATCATTATGAGTTCAAAAGCAAGCACAACATGCGCTTCCTATGACTTCCGCTGATGTCAGGGGAGTCCAAATTTGCATCTGCCAGTGCCATCCACTTGATTGTAAAAACTGTGTTAGTGGATAATGGGTACTCTTATTATCTCTGGATTTGCTCAGTCTTATTACTTCCACTTGAGCACAACACTGTTGATGGTTGAATCGTTAGGCTGAACCAAATATGCCTTCATCTATTCCTCACTATTCTGTTTGCTTTACATTACGACCAATCCACACCTTCAAGGATAATTAATTTGTGCAAGCTTATTCACCACTGCAGCAGCCTGGGCCCTTTCACATACATCCATGGCATGATCAATCCATTTCTTGAACTGTGTTATTCACTTCTTACGTTTCTGGATTTTAGTTTTTATGAATCATCCCTTTCTCTGTTCGGTTTAATGTAAAAGCAGGCAACTTTTTCATTCCCAAAACCACTTAAGATTGCAACACAAACGCAATACACTAAACAAAAACAACTGATGTTACTACTTGAATTCGTTTCGAGGGAGTTCCATCTCCTTAATAATTACAAATAAAAACATATTCTTCATACATATGAATGTATGTATAAACAATACATGTACAGGTAAAAAAATAATAACAATAACAATAATGATAATCTCGTACAAATGTTGATTCTTTTACCTCGACAAGGTCACCGGAGGGCAGCAAACAAGCTCAGCAGAGCGGCGCACGCCACAGCGAAGAAGCGCTTCCGCTTGAATATGGCAGGGACGAAGTAGGTGGTGACTTCACCGGTGATGAGGCTGCCTCGTCGAACCAAAACCCGGCGGCGATTGCCGGCGAAGGCGAGCAGCACCAATACGGTGATCCATGCGATCATGGTGGCTCGGAAAGCCATGAGCAGCCACGCCAGTCCCAGGATCAGGGGCAGCACCAACCATCGGAATTCAGATCTCGGAGAAGCGACAAGGCAGAACAGAGTCAAGGAAAGGAACAAGGTACATGTAATGATGGTGGTCTTGGACGACATAGGGGCGGTTTGGAGAAGAGAAGATGCAGTGTTGGAGGGAGAAAGAAACCTAACGCAACAGAAAGTTGGGTGGCAGGAGCTAGGAAGCCAATGATGAAGGAATTTGAGAGCATGTGGAGCACATGGAGAGCCTGGTAAGGGGTGGCTATTCTAATGCCTACTCGCACAAAAGTCAGATTATATTATTGCATCCGAAAAAGGCAATCACACCTAAAACTGGCCTTCATAGCCCCTTCGTGTGTGCTTTCTTTAAAACAAGAGCACCCAGGTGGTGTTGTCAAATCTCACTGCTTCGCCTGAGTAGAAACTGGGCATTGCCAACTCAAGAAACAAACACTGATTCTAGTTTAATAAAACAGTGTCTTGAATCGGAGAAGAAAATGGTCGGAATTCCATTCCAGCTAACCGCGGCTGATTGTTCAACTTGATCAAATGTCGCATTTTTACATTATAATTCGGCCAATTTTCGTTGAATTTTAACCGCTCACATAACATGAATCTATTTGGCGAATTGGTTTTCTCCGCTGCCCCGTTGCGAGGTTTTCAGTCCCTCTTTGGGCAGAAAAACAAAGAGAGAGAGAGAGAGAGAGGCTCTTGCACAATCGACTCGACCCCATCTTAGGAGGAAATTATTAGTTGGAGTCCCCAAATGAAGTTGACATCAGTGAAAATGCAGCAAGGATAAATGTAAATAACATTGCGAAAATACCATGATTACTCTGGCACTGTCACCTTGAAAAATACACCTAAATTAGAGCATCCAAAAATATAATTTAAGACCGAAAAGATTATCTGTCGTCAGGCAGACAGGAATCGGAAGCAAGGGTCATGAGACCAACTTATAGGACCTTCGCTTTATAGCTGCTCGTTAAGATAAGCCTGTTTGGGAGTCTTAGGCGACGTGACATACTCTGCAACGTTCTCGGAGACGCTCTTCAACCAGGAGGTGCTTCGCGTTAACCACCCCATCTGGGCCTGTTCTTGCATCGCCACCCTGTTTCTTTCTTCCTCGTTTAGTATGTTCACCAACCTCGTTGTCATGTAATTCCTCACGGCTTGAGCTCCTAGCCTCACAACCTCTTTTGGTGGCACTTCCACAGGGTTCTGCTCCAAGTTGAGTTTCCTCAGATTTTCCAGGCGACCAAATGTATCTGGAAGCGCGCTGATCTGATTGTTGCTGAGGTCCAACTCCATGAGATTAATCAGATCACAAAATGTCGCAGGAAGTTCTTGAAGGTCCGCGAAATTACTGCTCAGGTCCAGCACCTCAAGGTTAGTCAATCTTCCGAATGCGCTTGGAAGTCCATTCAGCTCATTGAAATGGGCATCTAGATAGCGCAACGATCTCATCTCACAAACAGATGAGGGAAGCGACCGAAGCTTGTTCAGATTAATCAACAGCTTCTTTAAGTTCTGTAATTCATACCCAATATTTGTAGGCAAATACCTCAGACTGTTGAAGCTAGCATCCAACTCCACTAATGACCTAATCATTGATCATACAGACTTAAAATTTCCGGACGAAAGAATTCTTCTGATCAGAGCAGAAGAATTTGTTGCATGTTACATGAAAGTAAGACATCTGTAGATTTTTCTGTCATCACCACCGTTTTAAAACCCCGGGATGCATAAATGGAAATGGACCAGGGTTTCATACAATTTGTAAGATAATTTTAAAAGAGACACAAGTGGAAAAACAACAAAATTCAATTTTCAGAAGCCATAATCCCTGAAAATACCATGCTTTTACCACAGGGATGTTATGTTAACAGTCCAGATAAATATTACTAGGATCCCCAATCACTAGTCCGTACGTACCTTATCAAGTTAACAACTTAACAAAGACGCAAAATACGCTGCTCTTGTAAATTTCTATGTAGTATCTGTTTTTGTCACATACATACCTGCAATGGGAGATGGAGTCAGGAAGGGCGGTCAGTTTGTTTCCGGAGACATTTAGGATTTTCAGCTTCTGTAGCAAGCCAATTGAATCCGGAAGTGACTCCAAATGATTTGCAGATAAGTTAAGCTCCTCAAGATTTTGCAATCCGGCTACCGCGTCAGGAATCGACTGTTATGTTACACAAAATGCTCGTACATACGTAAAATCATAAGAGAAGAAATAAGACTCGTAAAAACGTACTCGCACTATGCCTTTAAACATATCAAGAAGCCATTGCTTTCATATGCATGAAAAAAATAATTAATGTTATCGCACAATTCGTGCTGATTCTCCTGATGATTTTATCGGTTTCCTTTTGCTGTCTTTTGTTCGTTTAGACTCACAGGGACAAATGAATCAGAATATGCTATAAAGATATGAGATATCTACAATGAACTTTGATGGATGCGAAAATCAGTATCAGCATCAGAATGTGATTCTGTTAATTAAGAATCTTAATTAATAGGGCTTAAGCGAAATCTAAATACGCCTACCGTCAGCTGGTTGGTGGAAACATCAAGCGCCACCAACCCCGAAATCCGCCAAAAGGCCTCGGGAAGCAACCTCAGGCCGCGATTCGAAAGATCAATTCGCTCTATCCCCTGTCCATAGGCCTTCTGCAGAATCCCAACCACCTCTTCGTTGACCTCCTCTGTCTCCGTCTTGTCTTCCTCGGGATCTGGTATTCCGTCGGCGGAATTGTAAATCGCTTCCAATCTTTTCTCCGCGTCCTTGAGCAACTTCTCATACGCATCGTGCATCTCATCCAATTGTATCACTGCTTTATACACTCGCTTCTCATCCTCTGCTAATTTCCTGCACTCCTTCTCTTTCTCGGCCTGCTGACTCCGCCATTGATTGGTGTCGAGGTGAGGAGGCCTAGGCGAGAGCACGATCTCCTCGAGCTGTCTGGACAAATGAGCGTCCAAATCAGCGAGCTTGGCCTTGGCATTGTCGACGGTTTCATGGTCCGGTCGGTCGCCGAGGACCTTGAGCATGGATCGGGTCTGAGCGACGTCGTAGATGGTACGGGTAATGGAAGCCAACAGTTTTGGGTCAGTGATGCGGGGCATCTGGGCAACAAGTTCAGGATTTTTTATACCAGAAGAGGACGAGGAAGAGGGATCGGAGGGTGAAGGGAGGCGGGGCTGTTCGATATCGTAGGGCTCAGGATTGGAAGAGGCAGTGGGAGCGAGAGGAGGGAGACGGGATATGAAGGAGGAGAGAAGAGGGAAGCTTCCAGGGTTGGGATCCATGGCTGGTGGTGGTGGTGGTGACGAGTAGCTCTGTGACTGTGACGAAGGAGTGTGAGCGATGAAGGATGATGGCTGTGAAGTATGGCCTTTAGGGTGTGCTTTGAGAATATCGGTCTCCTTCGTATGTTACGATAAGGCGGGCATAGCTTTGCTCCTAAGCTGTGAACAACTCGCGCGGGGATTTTTCTAACTGATAACCGAATTTCATGCAACTAACTTCCCACGTGTCACTTCTACACCTTCTCTTGTTACAGTTACAACTGTCATAACTGTCATCCGTTCTATGTTTTCAAATACTTCTCAGAGTAAAACTTTCTCGTTATTAGAGGAAGGAAAAAAAACAAGATCAGCAATCATATAAGTTGTAATTTTTTTGTAGAGTAAAATAGATTTCCATTAATAATAATAATAATAATAATAATAATAATAATAATAATGATCATAATGATAATAATCAATTTCTAGAAAGATTTTCATTCCCTAATTGAGTTATTACATCAATTCCACCGACTTTAAAACAAGTTGAATCATTACTACTAAATGCTTGTCAACAAGATAAATCATTATTTAAAAAAAAAGAGATGAAAATATTTTACTACTAGTAATATATAAGCTGAATTTTCTTGCTTTTACAAAGAAAAAAACCGACAAGAAAGTCTCGGTGAATTCATTGATTCCCATTCTTCTTTGATGGGGTTCCGATGACATGAACATTGATAATTGGATTCTGCCCCTGTTTCATCCCTTTGTTTTTCAGTGGGTTAAAATACTCCAAAACTCCTTATCGGGGAAAAAAAAACAGAAAAAAAAAAACACTCCAAAACTATCAAGAAAGTCAGTGTAACTGGCATTAAACAAAACAACAACATCACGCTGCCATAACTGAACAGATATGCCAGAAATGAGGATACATTTGTACTGAATGCTAGGTTAAAGCTTCAATGGAGCTATCCTTCTGAGACATGAACAAAACCTCTTTTTGAAGCATTTCAAATATTTCCTTCAATCGATTTGTAAACTTAGCCGTTATGTTTTGATTGATCCTTTGCTGAAACTTGGAGCTTTTAAACCATATTATCTTAATGTAAGCTTCACACTTGCAAGCGCAGTCATCCGCCGGAGATTTCTGAATCTGGTGTCTAAAATGGATCTGCAGGCAGGGATTTTAAAAAACAAATCAGGAAGTGAAACCCCAATTTTGGAACAAAATGAGCTAAATATTTGGAGACCAAACCAATCATGACGAGACACGTACGCAGAACAAAGCTGTGTCTCGCTGAAAAATGTTTATGAAATGCTTCCATATATATCTAGTCTAGATAGGTTCAGTCTACCAAAGAATTTTCTGCGAGATATGAAAAATGAGTTTTCAGGGTCACATACACGAAAGTGATCAGCAAACGGAACACCGTGAAGGGCCATGACCTCGTTCACAATCCAACCTTCAGTGTTTTCAATGGGGACTTTTTGTTGTGTGCATGTGACTTCACCACCAAAAACTGATACCTGGCGACTGAATTTGTAAGATACTCTCCTTTCAAAGACATCGGGTTTTACAGATTCCCAGGAGGTTGTTCCATAATTAATACATCCAGTTCGCTGCATAATCTTATGTTCCAAGTTTCCTCCATCAAACAGTTCCAGCACCGTTCTCATCTACGAGAGTGATACGCACAATAATGCCACCGAAACTTTGTAAATACAAAGGGAATAACTACACACTCATCTAGTGGGAAGAAATATGGCAGTTTTCAGGGGCAAAGAGCAAGACAACATCCTAAGGTAGTCAGGTGTACAAAAGATAGGTAGACCCAAAAAATTATAAAAGATGCGTAAGCAAATAAAAAAAAATGGTCTATCTATAAAAGTTGAGGCCAACATAGTTACATGTTTATTCATGATTTTCTTGATCTGATCAGCCTAAGGATTTTGTAAGCAAAGAACCAAAGATACATGACAGCCTACTCCAGGCCAAATTCAGTGGCTTAAATCAAGAGGAATCAGTTAATTTTTCAGATAGCAATAGAAACTTTCAATGCTGATTCAAAAGGCCAGGAAGCTTCCAAGCGCATCGATGCTTAAGTTCAACCATTAGAAATAAGGTGAACAAAAGTATTATTTCTGGTCTCTAACCAACTTGTCTTTTGTTCGATCCATGAAATAACATGAAAAAACTTAGTCTTGTCCGTGAGACTAGCAACCACCAACTTACCTTGACTGGAAATTCTGCTGAGTAAATCTTGGACATTTTTGCTTCCTCATCCAGCATAGACCCAAAGTCACCAGGAACCACAGAGCCCTCCTCTTGATCCCCCTGCTCTTCTGCAAGACGTGCTTTCAGATCAGGGTCCAATGTTCTTGTCCTCCACAAGGCCTTTATTGTCCTGCTTTAAAACAAGGATTTCTTCTTGCAGGTAAAAGGAGAAAAATTCGTCGATTCTGCAGATCATAATGTGAACCTAAACATGAAGAATCACAATACCTGGAGGCTGTACCGAATGACACAAATGATTGAAAATGGAACCTAAGCCTGCCTTCCTCATCTTGACTCTTTGCGGCGTGCCTAGCATCAAGACCTCGATCCTTTCGCAGAATTATGACTAGTGTAGGGCTGCCTATTGACACCAATGAAGGAGGGAGCACTTGCATGTCTTCAATATCTTCCCAGAGGAAGAAAAATTTGGTTTTCTGCCCAAAAAAGTTGGCATAAAAACCCAGAATTCTTGCAGAGAGAAACAGCCGACCCTGCAACCAAAAGGCATATATCTTAAGGTTTATGAGGTTCAATATGTCCAGATACATTATTGTGGTAAGTTCCTTATGCCATGGTATCCAACAATATTCTATTTTTCAGTACTAATACAGTGCGTGAAGTTTTAAACAAACGTATCAACCATACACAGAACCTGTAAAAGCAATTTTCTCTTCAGGTAGCAGGTGAAATCACTGATTAGAAACTCTTCTGGAGGCAAACCTAACAATTTCTGGAATGTGGAATTTCTTTGAGGGGATCGAAGATTCAGCTGCAATCCACTTGTCAATGGTTAGATATACAGCTCCAAAACAAAACACAGAACAAGTTGGCAGTAGAGCTTTTCTTTTTCTTTTTATTTTTTTTCTTTTTTGGGTTGACTATAGTTAGCAGCGTTAAGGCCAGAAGAAAGAAACAATATTACAAGACATTTTTAAAAATGATTACATACTAATGCTCAGAGAAGCATGTAATAAGGCAAATTGACAAATCAGATATCTGGTCCTTAGTGTCTTACCCTTTTGCCTACTTCCTTTCCCTTCTTCATTAAATACCCCCTAATTGTTTCAACTCCTTTATTATTGTCCAAAAATATTCTCAAATGCAACTTTGATTGGGATGACTGCGCAAACTTTCCTTCTAGGGAAACCCACATGTCCGCCAATTCAGTAGATGTGTGCTTCAAGAAATTGATTTCAGCATGTCCAAGGGAAACATCCTGGTCAAATGGACCATCAAAATCGAAAACTTCCACATTTAAAACTGATGGCGGTTCTTCCATCGCATCAAACTCTAATATTTCTGCATATTCATTGAAAGATTAATAGAGTACCAGTAAACATACATCCATGTAAAAGATATATTAATGCAAATAAGTACCAAATTAAATTATTAGGGGGGGGGGGGGGAACCCACACCATTCCATTGAGGAGCTCTTGTCTCAAGCTTGACAGAGCTTGACCTTGTTTTTCCATTGCAGGTGAAAACCACATAAGGGTCTGATAACCCCGATGACTCTAAGGATGCCAGATCAACCCCCTCAATTAAGGCCACAGTTAGAATCCATCCATCCCCATGGGCTTTCAGACCATGATCACTTCCTGTCAAAACGGATGGAACTCATCATTGAACCCTACGATGAAGCCTAAACCGAAATAGCAAGCACGGGAATTCTCAAAATGAAATACAAATGATAGTTGGGATAATTGTCCAGCTTATAAGCACATTAAACTTACCCATTTGAAATCTAGCTTGGAAAAAGTGAAAGAGCATGTTGTAGACACGCTGCAGCTGGATGACTAGAATTCCACTCGTAATGAGCTCTCCAAAACTGTCTGGCAATTCTAGGCCTTTAAATTCCAAGCCTCGGATTTCGTTTGGACCACAGCGGAAGATATGCACCAACACATATGAAAACATGACAATGGTGGAAACTACTGTAAAGTTCCAAAAATATTTGATTGCCAGCCGCCAATTGGACAGATCTTCTGTTTGCATAGTTGACAAGACCTGTTGTTTGTTTGATAAATTAGAGGTGTCTAGCTTCTTAAATTTCTGAGCAAGTAGGTTAGAGAACTGATCAAAACTCTCCTTCAGTCCTTGACGAGCACCCCCTTCTATCATGCCTTTCATCATTGTGCTTTGCATGAAGACAATGCCCCAAGACACCACAAGATGAGAGCATTTTTCTGCAGATTGCTCTTTTTCGGGCATTATCTTGTAAAGCAACTCAATCTTAAATGAATTTCCGTATGGGACCTCGGGTGTGCTTACACCAACAAGTATAGCATATTCCTCTTTATTCACCCTAACATAGGTTTGCTCCTCGGTGGCCTTAACTGCCTTAACTAACTTCGTGGGAGCTTGTGTATAGGAAACAACTCGTGTTAAGCAAGACATGTCTCCAGATTTCCATGTCCAGGGCCCCTCTTGAACATTTGTTGTTCCTTGCAGTTCTGCCAACTCTCTCCTGAACTGTGAATCGGGCGCAAAAAGGAGTGCATTAAGATCATAAGTAGACACTAGATAAATCTGATCTACCAGGATACCAGCAGGCAGATTTTCAGGCATTTCCAGTTTATGATCTCTTGACTCCATTAATGCAATGGCTTCTTCAAAGCTACAAGGAGATGGACCATCACGAACAATTTCTTCATTATCAGATAATGAAGTGGATGGTTCTGAAGAATCATCACCTTTTGAACTTTCTTCTTTCTTAGTGAAAACTTTATCCAAACGATTGGCGTATTTAGCAACAACCTTCATCAACTGTTTCCCTTCAGGCATTTTACAGCGAGGTACTTTGGGGATAAAAATGTCCTGAGATGAAATATGTGGACCTGCCAAGTCTTTAGAGTCCTCCATAGCAATACCGGAACTTGGAGGATGCATATGATTGAGGAAAGAAGCATGCCCTTTACCACGAAGAGAAGTAGTAAGGAGAATTTTCCCTGAGTATATAAGTAAATATTAGAGTATACCTTAACAATGGAATAATCAACTGGAACAAACAGAGCAGACTGAAAATGTGATCGAAGACGCAAAAGAGCAGCAGTAGCACATTAAACCATCCTTTAGATGCATTAAATTATAGCTTTTCCATTTCAAATCCTGAGCAAATACTACTAATCTTCAGGCTAACTAGAATAAGTAAATTAGAGTAAGGAGAAAGAAGCGAACTTCTAGGCCATAAAAAAGTAATAAACCAGTTACTCGAAACCCGATGCATGAAAGACCAATTGTCGTCCCAGTACACAATTTCCAATACTCCTGTAATTGTTTATAGAAAAATGCGACAAATTCATAAATTAGCCCCGTGCATGTTAATCTGTAAATTTCAGATTAAAATATTAGAAAACAAGCATCCACACATCGTTCCATTAGACATTCTAACACAACATCATTCTAAAATTCTAATCCAAAACTTGTTCGATGAGCCCATTGATAAAACTAACGCTGAAAATGCAATCTCACAAGATAATTTTAAGCATAGACAGGGAAACAATTTAACAAACCACAGTATATATTGACAAATTTCCCACTCTTGGGACATTCAAGAGAGAACCATGTAGGCGGCAAGGTTTGCTTATCCTCACAGGCAACCGAGCCTACAGGAATCCGTACCTCGCCCAACAAATCGAGACAACCGTTGGCGACTACAGATTCATCGTTATGATTGAAAACAGAAACAATAAGCTCCTCGTGTGCGTCATGAACCCTGAAAACGAACTCTTCATACCAAACAGGGTTGAAGGTGTGCCTCAATATCCTAGTCCTGGACTTCAACTTGCCTAGTTTAAGTTTCACGTAGGAATTCTTCACGGGCAAGTCTTTAGCTTCTAAAACACAAACGTAAAGTCTCAACATTGAAATAAAAAAATGTCGCCTATGGAAGCTGCAAAGCAGGGAATAATGCTAAAAGGAAAAAGGGTTTCAATGGGGTTTACTGATAAAGCAAAGTTTGGGTCGCTTCGGTGGACGAAAGCACGAGAAAACGTGGAAGTGGAAGGAAAAGGACACGAATATAGCCGGTTTTATGGAGTTTGCGATTAAGGAGAAAACGGGTCAAAAGGATTATGGCTGCATCGTAACTTGCGTAAGATGGTTTGCTCGTGGTTTACTGATTAGTACGTCAGCTTTTGATTTTTGAATGCCATTAAAACCGAGCCTTTTCTTGGAACGCGATCGTGTAGCTCGTACGCTTTGTTACGGTGCCAAGCGGTTTCAGGAAAAGAAGCGGGAAGATACTGGAAATGAGTGGACTTTCTTTACTTGTTTCATTCTATTCCACATTGTCGGCACGTTAACCAGAAGTAACATGTTTAGCCGGCAGCAAAAGAACTTACAGAAGATGAAGGGCTTCCAAGATGATGAAAGAGATACATTATGGAAAAAAGAAAAGGATTGGTAGAAGTTTACCCTAGCAGGCTTTGATGCCTCTGAACGCTTGACAAGTCCTTTGTAATTTCCAGATTTTGCAATTCTATTTTCTATAATGTTAACTAAATATCCAGTGTGATATATAGATACATGGTATCTCTCGTGTAGAGTTGTCTGTAAATTTTCACAAGTTAAAATTAAAATAAGGTGAAATTTTAAATACCAAATTACAAAGGCGAGATCAAATTTTGAAAATTCAAAGTGATATTAATCATGCTAAAATTGTAAAGGCATATTTTCTATTTTCAAAACCTAGATCTTAATCTTATTTTTAAGAAAAATTGGAAATATATATTTAAAGGTTTCAAATACTTATTTAGTGGTTGAATTTTATATTAAAAATTTACAAATTTTAAACTATCATTATGATTTTATTTACAGTTCCAACAATCTTTAATGACCAAGTATAATAAGTTCTTTAAATCACCACCTCAATGTAGACCTGTACGGTCTATTTTGTCGCGCAGCAACAGAAACAAGCCTGGGCCCAGGGCGCCTTGGTCTGGTTTGGCATCCCTCTGGGTTTAAGAATTGATGATCATTAATACAAGAGCCTTAATGGGTCTTTAGAAATAAGGAGCTGGCTCATGATCATTCTGCTGAGCCTGAGTGAGAGGAATGAAGTTGCTGTTCGAGCTTTTACTGGCGTCAAGTCAAGGGTAAGAATGCTGATAGTGATAAGTAAGTGGAGTTATGTCTTCATGAATCGTTTCTAAGGGATCAAGATATAATCAGGCCACCTTTTGACTCTTCTCTGACCATAAAGGCCGGGCTCCTGAGTCCTAGATTTGAGAGCCGAAGCTGTAGTAATTCACAAAATGTTCAGTGTCCGGCGCATGTGACGTAGTTCCCACTGCCGACGAAGACGATCCCCACGACGTCGTTTCTCAGTGGCCTCATCTCCATAACGAAGAACTCATTCCTTCTCCCCATTTAACGAAGACCAGAGAGTTTACCTCCGATCGATTTTCCTGTCTTCCATACTTCTATTCCATTATTTTCGAAATCGCACTTCTGCGCACACAGTTTAGCTCAGAAATTCAAAATCATATGAGAAATGGTAAGCTGCTGGTATTTCTATGTTTGACATAGCTTATATTGGCGAATGGCGATTCCTGGTCTGAAACAGATTAACTTGCCATGGATTGCTACATGCTACCAACATCTGAATTGTTCCATAGGATACAGATCAGCAGAGTAAATGAAGCAGCTTGTACTTTACAAGCATGCAGTCTTCGTTAGTGATCGATAGGCTGAAAAGATCAGTATGTTGGGAACCTCCACGAAAAAATTCAGTCAAATCCGATAAGAAATAAGAAATCGCCTTCCAATCGTTGTTCTGATCAGAGGTTGTATAGGCTGAAAACAGAACCAATATGAATTCTCAAAAGTAAAACCAAGAACTCTCTTTTTCCTCTCTTGCTTCACAGTTCACACTTATGGCAGCCACGCAAGTCAACTCTTACCAGGTTTTCCTTCTTCTTTTTTTCTTTTTCATAAATAAGAAATGCATGAAATAAAAATTGAATAGTTAAAGTATTAGGCTTCTACGTAGGAGTGAACCAACAGAGACCTCCTCAAAGAAAATCCATTGCATTCCTTTTCTTTTCGATATTCATCTGCTTTGATGATATGAACTATGCTGACTTTTTCTTTTGACTAGTTACCATACCTGTTTAATTCTCTTAGAAGAGCTTCACAGTGCATTAAGGGAGTAATCAAGCACAAAGCCGTTCACTTTTAAGTCTGCAAAATGTGGTTGCATTGGAGAGAATGGCCCTCGTTTAGGATACAAAAAAATGCCAAGTGGTCTCTCCTCAGTGTTGGTATGAATCATTTCAGTGCAACGAAATCAGGAAGATGAATATGAACCTATCTGGAAAACCTCTACCGATAACGAGAGAAGGAAGACTTTGATAATGATGCTGCTGGCAATGCAGAGGAAGTGGAGCAAGAAACTGTTTGAAGAACTTGTGCATCAGTATGAACTTTCATATTTGTTTGTAAGAACATCGGTTTAAGTGCAAATTCCAGTGCAAAATTATGCATTGGCCCCGCATACTGCTGCAGTTTGCTTGCTGTTCTTTTGCTTGTGTTGCACACTCTTGGTTATGCTTGATGTTAACCCT
Organism: Neltuma alba; assembly: GCF_004799145.2. Lineage (NCBI taxonomy): Eukaryota > Viridiplantae > Streptophyta > Magnoliopsida > Fabales > Fabaceae > Neltuma > Neltuma alba. The sequence continues at coordinate 14,823 of NW_021634094.1, read as the reverse complement.
TTGTTTGGTTTAGCAGGAGGGAATTGGAGTGGAAGGAAAAGAAAAGAAAAATTTTAATGAATTCAATTCAAAAAAATTTTAAAAATGATGTTAAAAATTTTTAATTAATTTTTCTTACTTTTTTATTTTAAATCTTCTCTTTATCAAAATTTTATAATCTCATTTTTCTATTTTTCTTAATCAAATTGATTAAATTTTTTCCCTCTTTTTTTTTTCATTTTCCCCATATCAAACGGAGTTTCTATAGGTCACTTCAATTTGGCAATATAATCATATCCATAGTGTGTACAATTTAGCCAAAAAAAAATGTCGTATAATATTTTTTTTGAGCTGAAAAATGTCTCATAATATGAAACAGAGTCCTTACACTTATAAACCACCGAGCGTTTAAATCAATTGACAACAAAGTTATTTTAGCTTAACCAAAAGTTTTGAGTTCAAAACTTAAGAATGTAGCAACACAGGTGGCAAAGCTGCCACTCGAAAGGGGCCCAAAATACTCAAATCCAAATTAGTTGGGCCCTGTTGAGTTTCTCATATCAAGGAACCAACCTAGAATACTGGATGGACATGCAAAATATAGAGTTTTTACACTTATAATTAAATTATAAAAAATGTGATTCTAGCACAATTCTTTCTATAACCTGCAATGCTGTTAAAACAAGGGCAATTGTAGTCACAAAAGAAAATAAAGGTTGTTTTGGAAATATCAATTAATTAATTATAAATGATTCCTTAATGGATGTTAAAAATTGAAGGCAGGACGCGTGGCATACGCAGGACCGGGTTGACCTCGTCAACTTGGGAGGGAGGAAATGTTTGCTTGAGTTGGAAGGAAGGAGGAAGCGAAGCATAAAGCAAGAATGATGATGGGAATGCGTGCAATGACGTGTGCTGCAGAGTGAGGGTTGGGACTTGGGAGGCGGAAAGCTCTCAGAAAAGCCGCAGAGATCGCTCAGATGATGCCACGCAACACACCAGCAATTCATCAGTGATCACCCCGCATCCTATCTCTTTCCTATTTTCTCTTTTTAGAAAGGAACGCGTCCCAACCTCATTTCCGAACAGGATCTCTTAACACGTTTTATAAATAACTAATTTACCAATATCTAGGAATGGAAGTAGTAGTAAATATAAAATGAAAATTTTCTTATATAAAAAAATTTTTAGAGTGTTTATGTCGATTTTTAAACGCGCACTCGTGTTTCAATATGACAAGAGTTATCCCATCTCAAACACAAAGATCCATTGAGTTCAGTAGAAAGAATTAATCAGCTCCTCAAAAATCATAACACATATAGCGCATCAATGTATAAATGCTCATTGAAAAAGATACTGATATTTAATACTATCTCCGGTTCTTAATATAAGACATCGTTTGACTTTTATTTTAATCCTAAATATATCCCCAGTCCACTTTATCTCTCATATTTATGTATTTTTTTCTAAGGTAATCCTTCTAACAATGGTAAGGATATTTCAGGAAAGATAACATCTATTTATGACAAATAGTTAACTTAACTTATTTTCTTAATCTATTTAAATTAGTCAACTAACTCTTATAATTAGAATCAGAGGTAATGGATTCTCTCTAATAGAAAAATAACCACTCTTGCAAAAGTGTCAGTGGCTGGATCCTCAAATATATTTTTGACTTTCCAAATGCTTGAAACTAAAAAGCGACATCAAACACAATTTAAAATTTGGTCTAAATTAAAAAATTAAAAAAAGTTAGAGCGTCGAATGTGACTTTTAAGACCATTAATAATAGGACTGCTACAAGAGTTTGACCCTGCCAAAAAAATACTAGGAAAAAAGTCACCATTATTTCAAAACTTCACAATTTTGATGTTGTAATGCTGACTATTTAAAACAATAAATATTTTTTTCAAAGCAATACAATCTTTATTATATATTTTTCTTCTAGTAGAATGTTAAGAACTTTTATTTTGAAATGTTTAAATTTTGACCTTTAAATATGATTTTTTTTTTAATATATTTGTGCAGTCATCAATACATACAAGTCATCACAACTCAATTAAGTTTAAAATAAAATCGTCCCACAGGCGAATTTAACCCAAGTTATTGGCTAGTGGCCAAATCATTTTGGTGGATAAAAAAATCAGTTATATATAAAAGGGAGAATTATACAACTAAGACCGACATTAAAGGAACTGAGAAAAGGGAATTCAGTAAAACATCAGTCGTGTGAAAAAGAGTGACTAGAAAAAGAATGAGACAGCATGTTAACCTCCTTTGCTAAGATGTCATTGGAAACAGAATGACCAAGTAGACCGTTGAGCAGATTCTTCTTGTAAGAATCAGGGTTGATATGATTCAACGATCCGGAGAAAGCTTGAACTATTTGAGTAATGCAAATCATTAATGCAATTTCCTAATATTTTTTACATTTTATATTAATTAACATTGATAGCATGATCATATTTATTTTCATTTTTTAAAATGTTTTGATTTTAAAAAAAAACCATATATTCGGAGAATCCAAACTTTTCCCCAATAATCCAATTCTAATTGTGTTGTTGATGATAGATAGATCCTAGGAGCTTTTTTTCTCTATAGTCAAATCCCTCTGGACCGATTATTGTTTGGTGCATTTCAATAATTAAACAAAAATAAAAATAATTAGTCCAACGAGCCTGTAGCAGCTCTTATGGACTATTTCTTCACGTTGTCTTGGGTTTTAAGAAGAATCAAATGTGTGAAATAGTACTACCAGTCACCATCCTCATGGCCTGGTGAGCTGCAAGTTGGGGAAAAAAGGAAAGTCACAGAATATTGGTAGGGTTTTGGACCGTTGCTACCAAGCAACAAGAATATTTTGACCGGTAAATTGGGGCGAAGCTTGCTCTTCCGGGTCTTTGGGGTCAAAGAACACTTCTTTCTTAACCGAGCAAAAATATTTTTAAAATTTTATTTCCACCCTAACACCTTTTTCATTGGTGAGGGCACACACGTTAGTCAAATTCACACGGAAAATCTGCGTCCCAGAACCCAGAATTTTAACTCAAGGACTAGAGACGGGAATATCTCCGACGTCATCGGAATGAAATCCTAATCCTTTGGAAATTGCAATCCTATATTCTTAATAATTAATCGAGAACTTTGAACCCTCAAGGCGATCCAGAAACATCAAATTAAACAAAATCATCGTGTTAAATAAACTGTACTCCGCTCTTTTGATATGTACTCCATATATTTTTACTTCAACTAAAGTTTTCATCATCATCTATTTAAATTCAAGTATGTTCTATGTGTTATCCGAATTCGAAATAGTCCTAAAACCCTAATTCGTCGAACGAGAATCAACTCAGTGGCAGAAATTGGGGCAGCTAGGTTTCCGGTTTAAGAATCGAAAGCTTCTGTCGACTTGGCCGGAATAGCAGCAAGCTTTTCCCGACCCGTAACGGAATCCTACCGGATACGTGACCGGACGGAGAACACGATATACAGGGGAATACGGCAACGATTCATTGGAGGAGTGAGCCGATCCAGTTGAAGAGAGTTCGGCGCTCGATCGCGAAGACGAAGCAGGAGATACTTTCTTGAGAGACCTGGGCGGCGAAAGAATGGCTCTGATCTTCAACGGGTGAGCCTTAGCCGAGGAGGCTCGCTTATATTCCTGGATAATAATGGCCAAATCCTCATCGTTAGTAATGGAAATCAACGTCTCGAGGTCGCCGCTGGGCAATGAACACTTCAAGGTTACGGACGAACCACAGAACTCTACAAGCTTTACCATGAGGTCTGTAAACAGCAAAAAAAAGATCAGTTTTGACTGGCATAATAGAATCATCCAAATCAAATCACGTGTGTAACGTTAATAAGAGAATAAAAAACAGAAGGAACAAACCTGAAAAGGATATGGAAGGATCAACAGAGAGGACTCTGGTGTGGCCGCCGACGTAACGGAGGTTCCCGTCGGTAGAACGGGGAAGAATCCTGCCGCCGTAGCTGCAGAGGAATTTAAGAGTGGGAGTGTGTTTGGAGTCCATGATTCGCAAGGTTCGCCCGCGGAAAACAAGTGTATCACCGGAAAGTCGAGGAGGAGTGTGGAGTTTAGAAGTTGGACCTTGAAAACCTGAAGAACAAGGCGAGGGTGGGACTTTATAGGCAGGGGGGGCCCCACACGCTTAATTAAAACCTAATTAAATTAATTCGTGTGGGCCCTCATTGGCCGCAATCCATGTTATCTCTGAATCTACAAAATTGTCGTCAAAGATTTTATATAAATTAAATTTGATTTGGTAAACAATTTTTTTTTTTTTTCAAATAAAGCGATTGGGTGCGTTGAAGAGCAAGATGCGGATATCCTTTTCTTTTCTTCTCTTTTTTTGTGGTCTTGGTTTGGCAAAATCAAAAAGAAATTTCATGCGAAGGAATCAAACCGGAAAATTATATCTCGTCATACAAGACACAAGCGTTAAAAAATTTATGATCCGAATTTTTTTTAGGATGCCAATTTATGATTTATTATCGGATTGAAAAAATTATATCCATCTTTTTTTCCAGCATATAATTAACGTTAATACTAAACTTCGCATGCCAACGCATAAAATCTAATTTAGTAACTCTAATTAAGTAAATATCCTCTTTTTTTTTTGCCTTCATATCTTTTTTGGACTGAATTTTTGGCCTTCATATCTAATTATCCCAATTCATGAATTCTGGCGATAAAATCCTATCCTTATTGCCTAAATTTAAGAATTTCTGCTGGCAGAGAGAGAGAGAGAAGAATTTCTAGTTATAAAAACGTTAAGATGTGTTTTAAATGAACCATATCTGTTGATCATATATAGAATCTCATATAAATCTACCAGCATAGATAATAGTCGTGTGATTTGTGCATTGCATCACTGCATGACTTCTCCTTGTAACTCGGAACTTACAAGTTATATGATGTGACCCGGATTAAGCGCCCTGCCTATACATTCTCATCTTTTTCATTCAATTATTATTTTTGACTATTTGAATTCTAGTTTTAAATTTATCCCCAAAAATAAAAGGCATTAATTTATTACACAGTTAATACCTTTTCAATTTATTAAATTTAATCCTAGTTTGATTTTATCTTTAAAATCTTAAACCAGTGGTTTTAGAAGAGTATTTTTATTCCTGAAACCTTATTTCCACGATTAAAATTATTGTTTTCAAATTTTAATAATCAAAATTAAAATAAATCAAATTCAGAAATTAAAAATAATATTAATCTTTTGTTACATAGCATCCACCACATTTTTAATTTTACTTAATAATATCAACCTTTTAATATTTTAATGAAAAAAATTGTGCATATCACTCTTATATGTTCAATTTTTGTTCCACTGATATGAGCAGTAAAAGCTCCCCAGTGTACACCCCTACAGTCTGTTAATAGTAAACGCTTCCTAGTATACACTCTTACAGTCTTATTGATAAATCACTTTTAATATGTTTTACATAAATAAAGAAAAATTTTAAATTTTATTAACTTTTATTTAAAATTTAATAACTTTTTAATTTTATCTCTATTTAATATACATTATACCTTATATAAATAAAATCAACACGATAATAAATTAGTGGTAAAATTATACATCTATACAAAAAATTTCTTTTAGTACCTTGTTTTATAGGATTAACAAATATCTTCTCTCTCTATCTTATAAATAGGATCAAAATATGTAGCAATCTCATTTGGAGGAATATACCAAAAAGAAAAAAAATGACATAAACACGCCTATTGAATTTTAAAAGATAAATAGCTCAAACTAAATATTTTTATAATAGTTTTAACATGTCAAAATATATTAAAATTACCTATCAATCATTTTGAAATTAATGAGGTATTTTTTCATCATTCTCCCAAAAAAAACAATAATTAAATACATCAAACTTTCCGCGTGATAAATTGAAATTGTGTATTTGATTGATGTGGAAAGCAGAAGTACAGTATTTGACTGGGGCCCCCCTCACCAATTTAGCTAACGCAGTCACATGCCTGTTTCGAAAGCATAAATGGATTGAATTGCATATTTAGAGTGTGTTTGAATAGAAACCAAACCATAATTTTAGAAGTGTTTTTACGGATTACGAAGTAAATATGTGGAGAAGATTATTTCGTTTTGCGGAAAAGTATTTCTGAAACCACGATTTTAGGATATCTAAACAGACCCTTAATGAATTATTGATGATTTATTATACGTAGCTTTCAATGAGAGTCGAAATTTTAGGCAAGCTAAATCCATAGACTCTGTATAGCTTTCTTTTTCCCCCCCCCCCCCCATTAGTATTAAGCATGGCTATTTCATTTACGCCAAAACATGACAATCTTTATTTTTAAAATGAAATTTATGTCAGTTGAAGTATTTAAAAAAAGAAAAATAGGCAGGCGATATATTACAAAATATCACAAGTGTTCATAGGCTTGTTTTGCAAGTACATACATTTGACTACTAAGCATTATAAAATAACAATTATTCATATAAAAATTTACAAGTCCAGACTTACATTATAAGTTACAGGTTCTGATACCAAAAACAAAAAAAAAATTTAAATCTTTTTACAAGTACATATACATATTTTAATATAGCAAAATAACAAGTGTTTATAGGTTTTATAACATTTTTTATATATCTCTCGTACAATTACCTGACTCAGTTTTAAATAGTATATGGTTTTAGGTGTGAGTATATTTCTTAAAGTAATTTTTTTTTAACATTTACGAAGTTTGAGTAGTTAATCTTACTTAATAACCGTATATCAACCCCTTCCCCTTAAGCTGACCTGACTTTCCATCCTATGCAACTTTTTCTTGAAAAGTTTAAAAATTCTATAGCTAACATGTGTGTATATCTAGTCACACCTTTCTTCTTCTGATTCAGGTGCATTATATATGTACATGGATCTATTTAAAGTCACACCTGTCTGTTGTATTTTGTTCTGTCCTCTCTTTTTCTTAGCTGTATATGATATGATTCTAATAAAATGACCCATCACCACTGAAATTTGGGCATATAAGAGCTCATATCAGATTCTCTGTGACGTGGTGGGGTGTGCTTTGGTTAAGCAGAACCTGAATTGGTTTGGCTTTAACTAAAGTCGTGAAAGCTGAAATTGATGGCTCTATTTCCTTCCAAATACTGCAAAATATGAACTGGGTAGATCCCTTTTTTATTTTTTTTTCCCCCATTTGTACCGAAAAAAGGGCGCAGTTCATCTGTTCCTTCCAATTCCATTTTGGAACATATTCAATTCAATCAAACAATTGACTATGTGAAAATGTCTGTTACTTGTTTTCTCCATTCTGTTGATCTTTTCTCTGCCTGATTATTCGCTTTATTAGATATTCATCCAGTTTTTAATGTAAGATTTAATTAACTAATTCAAGTAAATTAAAAATATTAGTTGAATTAGTTAATATAATATGTTTTTTTAAATATCTCAAACATCTTTTTTAATTTTCTTTTCTATTTCTACTCGATTATTATTGAAAAAATATCAATAAAATTAATTTTAAAAAAATAATAAACTTATAAAAATAAGTCTTATATTTAATATAAATACTAACTTGGGAAGGGGGAAATATATCTGGGAAAAGTATTTTTTTAACCCCAAAAAATGATTGTGGGACCCACTAGGGGGTTGTGGTCTCATGGACGATGGATCCCAAGCTAAACGTCATCGCAGCCGTGAATCAGATGCTACCATTGTATTGAATGTGGGGGAGGGCTTGAGAGGGGGGGCAGAGCACATGGGCACAGTCCTTGGACGTAGCCCTAATCCCGGGCATTATTGGGACTCGCTAGTTCGGCCTTTTGTCCTAATTTTAACGTTCCATATTCGTGGAAGGCCTAGGAGGTGCCACGTCAACACCCGCCGGCGATGCTGCTACGTGGCGACATGCAGAAAAGTATGAGCTAATAATATTCCTCTGCTATGCCACGTCAAGACACAGGAAAAGACTTCTGTTCTTGTCTTCTTTTTAAGGCCAACAAAGTCTCATGTTCTTCTGTTGGAGGATTACACACCACACCGCCCCATTATTTACGCTGTCTTTCACATCACTCCTCCCCCCCACCATTATTTTCACAATTTGACTTTGAAAGCTTATTATGAGGCTTTTTCATTTTCTTTTTTTGGTATTAAATTCTTTTCTTGGTATTTCAAAATGGTACAGTAGTAATTGTCTTTTCCTTTATCATATTACAGGCCCGTTTTGCAATCTAAACCTGGAGGACACCCACTCGGCAGTCAGCCCTCAGTGAAGCTGGCCCATGATAGTGGACTCAGCCCGGGCCCAAAACCTCCCCTTCAAAATATTAATCTCAAGCGAAAACTACTTTATCATAGTACAATAAGCTGTTGGTTGATATAGTAAGCGGTCTCACCTTTGTAAAGAAAAAAATACAAGTTTAAATCTCGAAAAGCACATTTGTTCAGAAGGTTTTAACATTAACGCTTTTAGTTCAATGGAGATTAGTCTCCAGCTCAAAATGACTTGAGTATACTCTGAATCATACTAAAAAAAACTACTCTCCCACATAAGATGCTTTGCTTGCTCTGACAAAATATTTTGTCCAAAAAATTTACTTTTAGTCTCTATAATTTTGAATTTGCTGTAAGTTAATTCTGAAATTTTGTCATGAGGTAACTTGGTCTTTATAATTTTAACTCCATTACAATTTAGTTAAAACTGTGTGGGCAAAAGATTAATTTTCTTCTATTTTGTTTTTACAATTTATGCATTCTTTTAATATCTAAATCACACTAAATTATATGGATAAGTATTGAAAGAAAAAATATCATGCCAAGTTGAATGATATATAAACTTATTCACAGGAGGGCCAGGAATAGTTGTTGGGGGTTGAGAGTTGGGACTGCAATCATGTTTTCGTCATACCATCAATGAGATTTGAGTGACTCTTTTTGGGAAAGAAATATATATTACGTCAAAACATGCTTATATTTTAAAAACAAAAGATGATATACGTCAGATATTTAAAGAATTCATATAGTGATCGAAAGAGCAACAGGAATACTACCTCTGATCTTTAATATAAGATTCTATTTGACTTTTATTTTGGTTCTAAATATAAGACCCCAATCCATTTTATCTTTCATGTTTATATATTTTTTTTTCAAAGTAGTCATTCTAACAATGATAGTGATTGAAAGAGCAAAAAGAATATAATTTAGTGAAAAACACAAAATCAATGTAGCTAAAATATATTTTAACGAACATAAATAGGGAAACGGCGTGCATGATATTGGAATCCAAATGAATTCTGCTTTATGCTTTGTTTGTTTCATCACGTTGTAGAGAACTTACTCATTCCATTGTATCTAACTCCTGTTGCTTGTTCATTAAAGTGTTAGTTTTTACTCTTTACTATTAATCTCGTCGTAAAAGTTCTTCCCTCCAAGTAAGAAGTGCTGCAGATTAGATTTCACTCATATTCAATGTCTATATTTTATAATACCACAAAGTTAAACGTTAAGAATCTTGAGACACAGGAGAAACATTGAACTAGGATTACTCCGCCAAACATCCTTCAGCCTCCTCGTCAATCCCATGTCTTGCTTTTCAGCGGATGCACCTGCCTTCTTGTTTTCACTCCTCTTCTCTTAAACTGCCTTGCCTTGTCTTTATCTAAAAATATAATAATTTTTTAATTTTGTATTCATATCACAAACTTTATGATATAACTTATAAATAGTATCCAATAATAGTGTACTCCTTTTTCTCTTTGCTTTAAAATAGAACCAAAAGAGTATAGATTAAAAGGAGAATTACAATTAAATCTCACAGAAGAGAAATAATTACTAAAAAGTTCTAATAACAACTTGAGCAGCCTGTAATGATAAGTCTTATAGCCTGTAATGACAGGTCTTGCGGTAGAAAACAACAAGTTGACAACCTATATAATTTATTTTGTAATTTTTTCTTTTTATGAGATTTAGTTGTAATTCTCCTTAAACTAAATAAGCCGACACAGCCAGCAATATCTACTGTCCATAGAATGTTAATGAATAATTAATGATCAGACATTGGCACCAAGCGCAACTATACCACTACGTCAAAATTTTAATAATTAATTATCTCCACAGCTAATTTTTACTTGGGGTCTACTGTGCTGGTCCAAATCCAATCTCCAAATCATCATTTATTCTTGTTTTATTTTCTTCCCCTTATAGAAAATAAATAAAGTCGCCGTTAAACTGAGATAATCCCTAGAATCCTGTGCAGCCCATCGGATTCGCCCCTTAATGCAGACAATAACCACATCCACCTGACCCCGCTCCTTTTCCCCTCGCCGGGGACGGTGACGGGTTCCGCTGCGATGGGGACGATCTTCTTGCTTCTCTTCTTCCCCGTCCTCTTCTCTCCCATCTCTGCACTCGACTTTCTTTTCAATTCCTTCAACGGCATCGTCAATGGCACCAACCTTACTCTCATCAACGACGCTCGCGTCGACCACACCGTCATCCGCATGACCAACGACTCCAACCAGTACTCCTTCGGACGATCCTTCTACCCCACCGCCGTTTCCATGAAACCAAACTCCAATTCCTCCAATATTTCTTCCTTCTCCACTTCCTTCGTCTTCTCCATTTTGCCCCAGATCTCCACGAGCCCAGGTTTCGGTCTCGCCTTCGTCCTTACCAGTACCATGTCTCCCGTCGGTGCCCTAGCCAGCCAGTACTTCGGTCTCTTCACAAACGCCACACGGCCCGCCGTCACTCCACTGTTCGCCGTTGAATTTGACACTGGTCAGAACCCAGAGTTCAACGACCCAGATGATAACCACATCGGAATCGATCTGAACAACATTGAATCCGCCGTCACGAAATCCGCAGGCTACTATAATTCCACTGGTGGTTTCGTGCCTATTCGAATGCGTGATGGTCGTAACGTTCGAGCTTGGATAGATTTTGATGGCGCAAATTTGGAGATAAATGTCACGGTTGCGCCAATTGGCGTTACTCGCCCGTCTATGCCGACGCTTTCGTATAAAGACCCTGTTATAGCGAATTACGTGTCGGCAGAGATGTATGTTGGATTTTCTGCATCGAAAACGAATTGGGTTGAAGCACAGAGACTTTTAGCTTGGAGCTTCAGCGATACCGGACCTGCGAAAGACATCAATACGACAAATTTTCCAGTCTTCAAGCCACAATCGTCGCCTTCGAAGCTTTCAGGTGGGGCGATTGCGGGGATCGTCATTGGATGTGTTGCTTTTATGGTGATTTGTGGTTCTGGGTTTTACCTGTGGTGGCGAAACAAGAAATTGAAAGAGCAAGAGGACGAAATGGAAGATTGGGAGCTAGAGTACTGGCCCCACAGATTCTCATGCGAGGAGCTCAGCGTGGCTACTGATGAATTCCGCAAGGAAAATCTTTTGGGTTCAGGAGGATTCGGAAGAGTCTACAAAGGAACACTATCGAACAACACAGAAATCGCAGTCAAGTGCGTCAACCACGATTCCAAGCAGGGGTTACGAGAATTTATGGCGGAGATCTCCAGCATGGGCAGGCTTCAACACAAGAATTTGGTTCAAATGAGAGGATGGTGCAGAAAAGGGAACGAGCTCATGCTTGTTTACGACTATATGCCTAATGGAAGTCTGAACAAATGGATTTTCGACAAACCTGCCAAGCTTCTGGGCTGGGAACAACGTCGTCGAATCCTCGTCGACGTCGCCGAAGGGCTAAACTATCTACACCATGGTTGGGATCAAGTGGTGATACACAGAGACATTAAGTCGAGCAACATATTGCTGGATTCGGAAATGAGAGGCAGATTGGGGGACTTTGGTCTTGCTAAGCTTTACCAACAAGGTGAGGTTCCAAACACGACGAGAGTGGTAGGTACGTTGGGGTATTTGGCACCTGAGCTGGCGTCGGTGGCTGCGCCGACGGCGGCGAGCGATGTGTACAGCTTCGGCGTGGTGTTGTTGGAGGTTGCGTGTGGGCGGAGACCGATAGAGACGTCCGCGCCGGAGGAGGAGGTAGTGTTGATTGACTGGGTAAGGGACTTGTACGCGAACGGGAGTGTAGTCGACGCGGCGGATGCAAGGATTAAGGGTGAGTACGATCAGGGAGACATGGAGATGATTTTGAAGCTTGGTTTAGCTTGTTGTCACCCTGATCCGCAGAGAAGACCAACCATGAAGGAGGTTGTGTTGCTTTTGTTGGGCGAGGAACTCGGGGCGGCGCCGGTGGAATCGTTGTCTGAGTTAGCTCGCGGCGAGAGCGGCACCGTGAATAGTGACGGCGACAGGGAATCACAAGAGGCGGCGCTACAGGGGACCACGCATGCGGTTTAACTCTCTTGTTTAATTATTTTGACTTGTGCTCTGGTTTGCTTTTAATCAGTAAATATTGTAATTAATGATTTATTACGGGGTAATGGATGTTAAACTTTTTGTGGAGGTTCCGAAGTCCGCCGGGGAAGAAAAGTTTTGTAAAGGCCGTTGTGATTAATTAATTTTTTAAGAAGTAAAAAGTAACTTGGCATAAATCAAGAAGGACAATGGACTAGAAATTGTGATTAAATGAATATATATTTCGGATGCTTCGTAACTTATCTTTTTTTCTTAATGAATTTTTTATGGTCATCTTTTTAAGGTTATAGGCCAAAAGTTATTTTATTTCTATTTACATATATTAAATAATTAAAACTTGAATTTAAACGGCTTTAATCAAACCAGCTTCTGCCCGGGGATAAAAATTAGACGGTGTGATGGTAAATACAACACAGGGATACGTTCTGTATGTTTAGCGGCAACATTCAAGGTAGAGAGATTGGTGAGGACACATTTGAGAATGGAATAAAGAAACTTATCTCGGAAATATTGGGAGTTCGAATTTTGGAAAGAATATCTTTGGAGAAAGATCTACTTAATCACTAATCAAGACCCTAATCCAACTTAGTCGTACTAACTAATAGTCCCAGTCATATATGGCCACTGGATGTGGGAAAAGAAAGAAAGAAGGCTTATCTTGCGAAAAGTAAAGATGGTGACATAACCACGCCTGCAAAAGATCATATATAGTGAGATAGTTGATTAAGCAACATGGTCCCGTGTCGATTGGGTCCATAACTTGGTTTTCAAACATATCACATATTCAGATTTCAAATACATCACATATTCAGATAATTCTTGCCTCTTTTGAGTGAAAGACAGGCATCAAATTAACAACATCCATATCATTTTTCTTTTTCCTCTTTTGTTTGGGAGGGGTACGTTCACTGAAATATTTAACTGAAACTAGAGTGTAAAGTTGAGGGAGTGAAAAGTAAAGCAGGCTTTGCCTTTTTTGGCACCTAAATTGAAATGCTTGGATTTCTGTTGGCAAATCATGGCCACCGACTCCTTCATACTCTTTGGTCCGCATACCAACACTCCAACATTTGTTCCTCCACTTTCATTTTCAAACTCCCCAAATATATCTGTTCAATTCAATTCACCAATGATATACGTTAAGAGCTTCACATCTTCCTAAAAATATTTGAGCTTTGAACCTATCATTTTTTTTATCATGACCTAAGACAGTATTTAGGCATTTTATTATTCAGCATCAGTTTCTTTTAAATATCACTCTATATAACTTTTTTTTTTTTGGCCAGCGTCCCTCTATATAACATTGTTTTATCAATGCATCTAATAATTGTCGGTGAATTTATTTTAGTTCCTGTAATATAGTAAAATGATTTGCAAATGTTGACAAAAAAACAAAGAAAGAAGTCAGTACCTTGGAAGTTTGGTCGTCCCCCAAAATGGACTTCATGTTCTTCAAGGGTACTCCTGCTTTCAGTAGAGCTTAAATCGAGGGGTTTAGATTCTTTCTGGGAGATCGGTGGTATCCCTTTCTGCAACCGTCTCCACCTCAAAAAGATTCCCATCAAGGTGCTGCAAGCTAAAGCTATGACAAAAGAAGCCATAAGAAACATATCTACAACCCAAGAAGGTGTCTTGTCTTTGGACTTTTTTGAGCCCTTCTCAGGCGGAATTATATGGTTGAAACATATAAGAACAATAAGAAAAATGATGGAGCAAAATCCTAAAATGGCAGCCATCCAAGCTGGACTCTCTGGCCCATGTACTGGGTAATTCGAACACTCTGTGTTCAAGTGCAAAGTTTTTACTTCGAAGAATTCATTCAGTAGGTCTCTAAGTCTCATTCCTGGCTGATTTTCTTGGGTTATAAAGAGTTTTAGCTTCAAGTGACACTTTCCAGGCGATTCCTTGAGCAAAAGATCGGAGATTGAATGCAACAGAGAGAAGTCTTGTGCCCTCTTGATAACATACACAAGTTGTATCCTTGAGGGGAATCTCTTTTTGCTGGTGGCTGAGGAAACTTCTGCCAAAATACTCAGAAATGGGGTTATTCCACTCCCTCCAGCAACCAGAAGTACACTGTCATATCTGCAGAAGTACTTCTCTGAACATTTTAAAGACTGTATAAACTAAAAAGAGATTAAAAAAAAGTGCTTGGTATAATGTTGTTTCTCACTTCAAGAAGTCCAGAGAAGCAGGTCCATAAGGCCCTTCAATTGCAACAGGGATACCCTTCATTTTCGCAGAATCTCTGCCCAGCTCAGCATGTATCATGTCATAAAGCGAACTCGTCCACCATCCTTCACATTAATTATCACGGACATCCTTTGTTCATCAGCAGTGGAACTAGATGTTACACTGAAGGAGTGCCACTGGAGATTTGATATGGTTGGTACCTTCATAAATATCACATTGTGGGAGCGTATTTAGTCCTGCAAATGACAGAAACAAGCACTTCATATATTTTCAGATCTCTGTATTT